>NW_028270148.1:44206889-44507972 GCF_037043375.1 Chiloscyllium plagiosum
TCAGATGATGCCTGACCTGCTGTGCCTTTCCAGCGCCAAACGTTTTGACTCTGATTCTCCAGCATCTTCAGTCCTCACTTTCTCTCAATCAATAAGGGTTTTAGGTGGTCTCACTATATTGACATCAAGTTACAATCAGACATCTTAATACTACCATAAGGATGGTTTGTGGATGATATTTCCATCTGGACAGCATTCAGGTTTGGGCTGATCTACAGCAAATAATGCTCTCAGAATACAAGTACAAAGCAATGACAAGAGGAACTCCCATTACCTGCCCTTGATATTCAATCACATTAACATTGCTGAACCACTTACCACCAACATTCTTCGGCCACTGTCGATAAGGAACTTAAATGAACTGGTCACACAAACTTTGTAGCCACAAGAAATTCACAGTGGCATATTCCCTGCGAAGAATAATCTGACATCCCACGCCTTTTCCACCCATGTATAAAACACAATCAACATTATGTTATAATTGACACCGAGGATAATTCAATATACTTAATTGGCACCTCATCGACCTCAAATAATCAACCCTTGACTCACTGAGCACGCAGTACAACTATCTAAGGATATGTGACGGAAATGTCTGAACCCAGTCTTCACAACCTGAAAGGGCAGGGGCTAGCAGATACATGAAAATATCACCACCTGCAAATGCCTTTCTGATTTACACCTACCCTGACTTGAAAATATATCCTTGCATCTTCACTGTCACTGGGTCAAAGACCAGGACTCCCTTTCTAGCAGATTGCAGCGGTTTCAGAAAATGGCTTATCATTTTTTTATCAAGGGTAGGTAGAGATGGGCAATAGATGTTGTCCCTGCTAGTGAAGTCTACATCATATAAGCAAGCAGATATTTAAAACAAAATCACACTTGGCTCCTTTAGAATCAACTAGTGTTGTCACGAAATTTTGAAAAACAGAGAAGTGGCCTGATATACATCATTTTAGTTGTACTTTGTGACAAAAGCTGGAGAAAGAACTTAAGTTTTTGTGGGTTTTTAGGCTGCACAACAAGTGTCTTCTCCCAAGTTGTGCCTTCATCCAGTATCCAATATGCTAACGCTGCAGTTTCTAGCAAAGTCAGTGATGCACTTCACTGTTAATGCCTTCTGTTTGCTATTACTGGAGGTAAATGATATTGTTAATTTTCAGGATTACCAAGACTATATGCATTTATTAGAAGCAAAATGTTTGATAACTTGGGGAAACAAGAAAGTTTGAGGAAATTTACCACAAAAATATTTTCATTTTCGCAACACTCTGGCAGACCAAGTTACAATTTAACTTCTCTCTTTTGATATGAATTTCTGCTATTCATTGTTATAATAGAGAAAGAAATATCAATGATACCTGAAACATTTCATGTAAAATTAAAAAGAATCTTGGTTTATATTGGACTATGAAATATTGTAAATAACAAAAAAAATTCAGTACCTATGGAATTTGTTTATGTTTAGTGATTATAGTTACAGTTGCTGTGCAATATGTTTGTGATTTTCTTGTTGTCATTTGGATTTCTGGACCTTGAAGGGCCAGTATCAATTTTGAAAAGTCTTGACAGCCTCTTTAAAAAAAATTCCCTGGATACTACTCTATGTACATGGATGTCTGGAGATCTGATGCACCGTGCTAATATTTCAAGCATATGTTTGAAACCAAAAAGTATGGACATCTGTGCTCTTCTTCCCTTCAATTAATAATCGGACCAGTATCTGTTCAGAATTAAATGTACTTTTTTTCATTCTTGCATGATTTAGTTAGTTAACTAATTATATTTATATACATTTATAAGAAGAAAATGCATAAGGTGTGACTATTTTCCTTCAAGTTATTCCCTACTTACATTTTTATAATATTGTAAAATCTTGTAGGCCTTGAACATATCCACTTAACAGGAAGTATTTCCTATTTTGAGAAATCCTGACTCGCAGTTGATGCTGACTCACATTTGATGTCAGGTTAATAGGATTTTAACAGCTTTACTATCTGTTTTCTGCCAGATAGGTGGGGTTGACATACCCACTGTTACTATGGAAAGCTTTTCATAAGCAGTGGATATCAATTCCATTAGAAAATTGGCGTAATTTACATCAAACCTCTCTCAGCATCAATTTATCCCCAAGCCTATCTTATCCTCATCATAATTCATGTTGCTATAATCTAGATTTCTAACTTTGCCTCAGTGTTGTGATATGAAAGGGACATCATGCAGTCAGATGACACGGTGCCCTTGAAGAGAGGTGAACTGGATTGTGGGAAGCCAGTATCAGGCAGGCAGGCCAAATCGGGCAATGTCATTGTTGTGGGTGTTGCACCTGGGAAGCCATGGAGCGGTCATCAAAAAGAGCCCCCAGTGCAGAACCAGCTAGGAGGCTATCACATGGCATTGGGATTTTCTGCCACATGCAAAATGCCTGAAAGGTTGGGAAGTGGTCACTTGGTAGTCACTTAAATGTTGCATTAGCTGCTTAGTAAGTGGTGTGCTGCTAAGATTCTGGCCAATGGCATTATACTGTGACATTGTTTTCTTTGATTATATTACTATCACTGCAGCTACCAAAGGACTAATCTCCGAGGGACTGTGGAAATTTATCCCCTTCAGCAATCCTCTGCTTTTTGTGGTGACACACAAGGAAACGTTCCTAGTGCTGCCGACCATTCAGAGAAGTGCCACAAGGCTGGAACTCAAATTTTGCAAAAATAAGACAAAGGATCATTTTTTAAAAATATATATATACATAATATATATCCCTTTTTAATGTTACACTTTCTAATCAACCTATTCAGAATTTCTATCACACATCTCTGAAGCAGGTGGGACTTGAACCCAGGCCTTCTGGTCCAGAGAGAGGGATGCTACACCTATTGCAGGCCTAGTGTCAAACAGTTAGATTAGATTCCCTACAGTGTGGAAACAGGGCCTTCGGCCCAACCAGTTCATACTGACCCTCCGAAAAGTAACTCACCCAGACCCATTTCCCTTTGACTAATTGACCTAACACTATGGGGCAATTTAGCATGGTCAATTCACCTGACCTGCTCATCTTTGAACTGTGACAGGAAACCCACGTAGACAGGGGAGAATGTGCAAACTCCACACAGACAGTCACCCAAGGCTGGAATCGAACCTGGGACCCTGGTGCTGTGAGGCAGCAGTGCTAACCACTGAGCCGCTATAATTCTTCACGTGATAAAAGAATAATACAGCATAAGAATAATGTGCAGCAGTGAAGAAAGAAACCTAAATCCTATCAGAAAAATGCAGATTAGATTAGATTAGATTACTTACAGTGTGGAAACAGGCCCTTCGGCCCAACAAGTCCACACCGCCCCGCCAAAGCGCAACCCACCCATACCCCTACATCTACCCCTTACCTAACACTACTAGCAATTTAGCATGGCCAATTCACCTGACCTGCACATCTTTGGACTGTGGGAGGAAACCGGAGCACCCAGAGGAAACCCAGAGGAAACCCACGCAGACACGGGGAGAATGTGCAAACTCCACACAGTCAGTTGCCTGAGGCGGGAATTGAACCCGGGTCTCTGGCGCTGTGAGGCAGCAGTGCTAACCACTGTGCCACCGTGCCGCCCACAGATGCTGAAAGGAAATGGAGATTGGTGTTTTGAACTTAATTTTTTTTTTGTTCATTGATGGGATGTGGCTTGAGCAACATTTATTGTCCATCCCTAACTGAGTTTGAGAAGGTTGATAGTGAACTGCCTTCTTGAATATACCTAGACAGATTTCCATTGTTATGAGTAAATTAAGTTACCTTTAATTCGACCACTTATTAATAAATCTCTCAATCAAATACTGTAACAATTATTTAAACATTTTTGCATGTAGCAACCAAAATAAGACCCCTCAAACCAGCAAGCTAAGCTTCACAACCCAAATTTAGCTATTACCCGATTAATGGTGGAACTTGGCCAGAATTTCACAACAGTGTCTGCCTCTGAAAGTGTCCAGGGTTCAATTCTGGGTCGTGTTCTTTGAAGTTCTGTAAAAAGGAGAGTTCTGGTATTCAATTGTTATACAGATTTTTGTCCTCCGAGTTTATTTGTGATATTTTGATGACTTTTTAAAAGTCGTTTCATCCAAATCACCGGAAGTCTGCAGCTTGCCTTTTTATCAGAACTAGCTTCTTTGTTCCTTGTCATATTTGCCCTTAATTGTCTGTTTGACGATGCAGCTTTTCTGTGATTAACTCCATCAATTCTTCTACAGGACAATCCTTGTCCTTTGTTGCAATTAAGCATCAGTTTATCAAACAGTGTTAAAGCAGTTCTGTTCTCAACTCCCTCCTTTCCAAAACTTGGCTAATTGCATTGAGTCTCTACGTAACAGCCTGTCTTTGTTCCTTAACAGCTTATTCCAGACAGAGTCATTGCTGCTGCTTTCCACATGTAACAGTTTATCCTTGTTGATTCTATCAATCTATGAACAATTATTAAAGTTCTGAAGTTTATGCTATTACACCATGTTGCTGCGTAGATGCCACTGTTATAGCTGCACTGATTGTCTATAGTGCAAGTGGTTTTGGAGCACAAGTTTTCATTATGATTGCTGGATCTATAGCTTTTGCAGAATCCAGTGCTTTCAGCCATTTCTTGATATCATGGGGACCTCCAAGAAGAGGCCGAGATGGATCATCCTTTCAACACTTCTGGGGAGAGATGCATTTTATTTTTAACCACTCATGGGAGATAAGCAATGCTGGCTAGGCAATAATTTATTGCCTGTCCCTAGTGCCCTTAAAAAGGTGGCAGTATCATCTTAAACTGCTGCAGTCAATTTATTGTAGGTAGACGCACAATGCCTTTAAGGAGGAACATCTAGGATTTGATCCAACGGTTGCTTATGTTTCAAATTTATCTGTTGCACGCTGCTGGGTTCCACCATTTGTAAGGATAGAGATATTTGTGAATTCTGCTCTGCTTGGTTGTTTAATTGTCCACCATCATTCACGACTGGATGTGATAGGACTGCAGGGTTTAGGACTGATCCATTGGAATCACTTAACTCTATCGCAAGTTGCTTCTTCCGTTTGGCATACAAGCTATCCTGTATTGTAGCTTCACCAGGTTCCCACCTCATTTTTAGGTGTACCTGGTGCTGCTCTTGGTATGCCCTCCTGCACGCTTTGCTAAACCTGGGTTAATTTCCTGACTTGGTGGTAATGATGCAGTGGGGTTTTGCTAAGAGATGAAGTTATGGCTGTTGTTATGTCGTTCAGCCCATTGAGCCCCATAACCCTCAGACCATCCCGCCCAGCCTCAACCCCATACCCTGAATTTCCTATGGCTAATCCACCTAACCTGCTCCTATTTGCCTGGCACCCTAACCTCCTACCATTCTGGCATCCTATCCTCCCAGCATTTTAACTTTGTCCTTACCATATGTACTTACCATTTGACAGAAGCTGGCAAAGTAGCTGGCTGTGACTCTGGACCGCCTTCCCCTGAATGTTCTGTGCTACAAGAGAACTGTCAATGGAAGTTCTGCTCTACATTGCTGAAAGAGTGCCAATTGAAATTTCCTGTCCGAAATGTGGAGCTATCTCCTTTCATTAAAAAGAAGGGACAGAGTAGCAACCTGCGAGAGATTGCAGCTCCTTGGAAAATCAGGCTGTAATTTCATGTAAATACAGTTACTGTTATTACATAGATTATTTATCATCAATCAGTACTTCTGATGTTTAATAGCCTAATAGAAAACAGAGCTGCAAAATTGCACGAGTGGAATATAGGCATATTTTTGAACATAATTTTCATTCCCAGCTCCCAATCCTGCTGTCAGGATCAAATCTGGAAAATCCTGCAATGGGACCGTAGGGAACATATGGAGGAAGTACTCAATAAGGGTGATCTGCAGGATCCCTGGAGGCTCTGGGAACCCAGCAGCCCCATTGTAAGAGTTGAACACTGATATTGTAGGTGAAAGGAGAGGGCACCATAAGATGGGGGAGCTCTCAATAATTCTGAATGTTTGAAATAAAATGTGGCCCTGAGCAGCTGGGCCACCTTTATAAAAGGAGTGCCTCTGCAGAATGGCCTATGGCTGCAGCTATGCTCCTATGATACCCATATTCCACAGAAATGTGGAATTAAAGAAAGCAACACCAGCTCCATCCATCTGTCTGGCCTCAGCCTCAGTGTCTCTGGATAGTTTGTGATGAGTTATCTTACATGGCCCATAATGGCTTCCTGCCTCTGGAAAACATCTCATGAGTAGCCTCAGTGGAAATAGGCTGGTGGTGAGAACATTGGTTACACAACGATACAGGCATCACTGCCTCCCAGCCTAGTGCCTTTGCAAAATTAAAATCAAACACATTGAGTTGTAATAATCCTTGGGAAAATGTGAAGTGGCAGTATTGATGAAGAGGAGTTTGCATGCTGAAGAGATGACTGATATGCACAAAAAGAAGTTCTGGCAGAGGCACTTGACAAAAGTTAGAGCGAGCTTTGTTACATTAATAGTTTTGCATGAAAGACCGCCTATTTGTAGGAGGGAAACTGAGCAGGAAGACTATACACGGAGGAGGCAAATGAGTAGGAATAACAAAATCATTGTTCTTGGAAATTTTAATTACACATTCATTGATTGGGTGGAGGAGTCAAAGAAGAAAAGGAATGGAATTGCAAAATTATGTGAGAGATTGTTTCATCATTGAACAATTTTTCATGTTTGTATGAGCAGTTTATTTGCCTATCAGAGCCTTGGGATATTTCATTATATCAAAGGTAAAAAATAACTACCTGTATGCATCTTTGCTCTTGTTGCAGTCTTCGAAGCTGAGAGGTTAGTGATTGAATAGAGACCATGTCATTGTTTAAGCATAGGTTTGATAGGCATTCTAGAGAAAATTGAGTTCAAAGATATGAATCATCAGAGTTGACAGATAACAGTACATTTCATACATAGAATGAACACAACTTGTTGCTTGATTATCTTTTTCATGTTGTCTTTTTAATGCAAATCGTACTTTTCCCCTGGTCATTTTTCAGTTTCAGAGGTTTGTGTGATTAAGGGAAGTTGGAAGGAAGAATGGTGATTTATCTGTTGATGAGGCTGCACCATCTCTGCAATGGGAGGCTTGATGAACCAAATTATGTTTGCAAATTAATATTTTTATAGGTAATACATTGATGGAACTGCCATGAAGGGGTCACCACTGAATGGTGTTATGTTCCTGTAATTTCATGCTGGCCACAGAAAGTTAGTCTTTATCTGTTTCAGTTGAAGTACCCTTTTAAAAGTGTGGGTTATTAACAAATTCTGAAAGTGAACAATTGCAACTATGAAGTATCTTTTTTTAACATTTAATTGTTGAAGATTTAAACAATTAAAATTAATTTATTTTAACTTTGTCTTTGTACTTTCTTAATTCAATCTTTTTCCTCTTGTTTTTCTTGCTGTAACTGATTTGACGTTGTCTTTATCCATAGTTATTTGTACTTCAGTCTCAATCCAAACACACTGAATTTCACAATATTTCAACATGATTAGTTGAGATAATTCACAGTAACATGCCCTACTGGTCATTACCAGAGTGCCATTTCAGCAATTTGCCATGCAAAAACTTCTTTAAAAAAGTAAACATGCAAGGAATTATATCTAATACAGATACTGTCATATATAATCCCACAACAAATCATGGCCCAGTGTTAATATAAAGAGAGTGAAACATGAACAATTCAGTATATATTTTTCATAACTGTGCCAGCTTGCTCATGCTGCCAAAAAGATTGGAGCTAAGCATAAAAAAAACTAACTACCCTTCCCTCTCTCCCTCCTTTTTTTATTTTAGCAGTGAGATGAATTGAATGAATCCTGGTTGATTGTTCCTTCACTAACCCAAGGTGAAGACTTATTGTGACATTATTACTGATATCCTGGTGGTAATCAGTTAACGTCAAAGGAAGGAAAGATTAAATGTGAGACACACCTTGATGTATGGCTCAGCTAATCCTGCTGCAACCAACTCAGTCATTAGAGGAAAAGTTCTGCAAATGAAGCATAGTGGCAAGAGTGTGCATAATAAAATATGCATGTGTCCTATTTTCATCTGAAGTGGCTTCAGTTTTAGATGTGAAGGTCCATTGGTTGATTGTGGTTTAAAAAAGTCTGTGTTGTCCGACAGGTAGTCCATGCATTCTAAAATTGTAAACGCACTTCACTGCTTTACTATAAATGATTTACCCTTCACTCCCTATGTTATAATGAATAATCACTGAAAGGTTGTCAATTGTGTTGCTTGTAGTAAACATTCTTTCTTTGCTAGGAATTGATTTAACTTTTAACGACCCTGTGATTAGTTAGAAATTCCCTGTCAAATAGCATTTTTACTCATGGCTACAGTTTTTGCATGCTGCAAAAGTACTTGTTCATTACATCACGTTTGCATTGCAAGTGTCATGTAGAATAAGAGAATTCAAGCCAGTGGCTGCAATAATACTCTGATAGCTTTCCTATGTTACTTTGCATTATCCACCCAACTATATCCCTCAGTCTCTGGTTCACTTCACATGCTTCCTTCGATTCAAAGGGTCAGTCATTCCTTTTAAGGCTGCAACTGTCGGCAGTGTTTCTAAAAGAACCGCATCAATTTTTCATCCCTTGTTAGGGGAATTTTCTACTGTCTCAAAATGTTCTACGCAGTAACCCAGTTGAAAGTTAATTGCAGTTCAAGCATTTCAAGCCAACAAACTGCAGTATGTGCTGGTCCTGGTACTGACACTCGCCATGTCTAAGTTCTCATGGGACCATGCCTGCAAGTGCACTAATGGATGTCTACTGCAGTTTCCTAATTTAGAGCAACATCAATATCAATAATTTCAGCTCCATTAGTCAAAATATTTAATTCGGATAAATTTCTGTTGTTTTGCAAATAGTATCAGAATTCAAAGGGATTAAGGACTTTTTTGGGGTTTTACATATTCCTACAAAAGGTTTGTGTTTAAACTCTTTTGCAACTCTTCAAAGGCTGATTTTTTAAAATGTTCTGACAGATTTCCGTTCCACTGTCATCTTGCGTAGCATTGAAATGTTGTTACTATGGAAACAACTGCAGCTTTTTGAAGTTACTATCGTAATTCCACTTACTTTCCTCCTTCCATGAGACCATGTTCTGAGGTATCATGTGTAGTAGCCTGGCAGGTTTAGAAGGATCTAAATCATACCTATAAGTGCACAATGCTAAAATCCAGATCTCAGTCTGATTGTTGTGAGGAGGTAGCATTCAATTCTGTATTGAAAATTAGAGGCTCAATCAAACCAGGTCATTTTCTTGTGTGAACATGGTTGAGTGGTCTGTTTCAATCTTGTAATTTCTAGGTATTGCCTTCTATTGGATATTTTAAAACAGAGCTAGTAAAATTTCCATGCAAGTCTTTGGTCTGCAGGCTTTCTGGGAAAGAGTATAATGCAGAGAGATTTATTAAGTGGAAAGCAGGAAAATGAAGTCTGTTAATAAATGCATTTTTAAAATCAGCTCGTAATTCAATCTTTCATGCAGGAAGAACAAAGAAATTATAATACCGAAATAGTCCAGTTTGTCCAACCAGTACACATTGGTATTTATTCTGTAAGCAAGTAATTAATTCTGTCTAATTCACCAACCATGTTCCCATATTTCTTTATTACCTTTTCATTCATCTATATGTCCAGTTAAATATTGAATATTTAGTTTCTGCCTTAGTTACTGATGCTCACAATGTATTCCACAGCGTTGTAAAAATATGTAGAAATTTTTACAACCTAAATTTTTCAGAGTTAAAAATCACACAACGCCTGGTTATAGTCCAACAGGTTTAATTGGAAGCACACTAGCTTTCGGAGTGCCGCTCCTTTGTCGGGTGATTGTAGAGGGCACAAATCTAAGGCACAGAATTTATAGCAAAAGTTTACAGTGTGATGTAACTGAAATTATACATCGAAAAATACCTTGATTGTCTGTTGAGTCTTTCATCTGTTTGAATGTCATAATAGTTTCACTTTTTTCATGTGTAAATGGAACTATCATGGTATTCGAACAGATGAAAGACTCAACAGACAATCAAGATATTTTTCAATGTATAATTTAGGTTACATCACACTGTAAATTTTTGCTATAAATTCGGTGCCTTAGATTTGTGCCCTCCACAATCACCTGACGAAGGAGCGTCGCTCCGAAAGCTAGTGTGCTTCCAATTAAACCTGTTGGTCTATAACCTGGTGTTGTGTGATTTTTAACTTTGTACAACCCAGTCCAACACCAGCAGCTCCAAATCACAAATTTTTCAGAATTAACCTTCTATTATTGACCTATTGTTCTTAGACTGGGAGCAGTCAAATTATAACTTGCGTTTCTCCTTTCATAATTTAGAAAATATTGTCCCAAAAGCTGCATTGTGCCAATAAAATAAATTGTTTTCTTATTTGCGTTTCCTTGCAGAAGGCTATTGTCCTATCTTATAACATCTCTGCAACTTCCTTGAGAAGATTTGATAATGCCTTCTGTTTTGGTATTATCTACATATTATGTCATCATTGTGTCCAAGGCCATATTCAGATTATTGACATACACAGTAAACAGAAGTGGTCCCAGAACTAAACCTTAAAGGAAAGCATTACGGACATCCAAAATTTGGAAAAAAAATCTCCCATTCAGTTTAGGCATAATTTGTTTTGTCCGCCCTCTGACTGCGCACTTCTTAGTCTTTTCAAGTAGTCTTCCATGAAGTATCATATCAAAGGCTTTCTTAAACCACTACATCCATAGAACTTCCCCTTTTAACTTGTTCTTTTTGCACAGAATTTTGTGAGGCTTATCAAGCACAGTCATTCCTTTTGAAAGTTGTGTAGGCTGCTTCTGAAAACTTTATCTAGATCTGTATATAATTTTGAGGTTTTATCATCAAAGTAACTGTGTGGCTAATAGTGCTAAATGGCTAATGGCTAAATTCAAATGTTACTGTCTGAGCGTCACTGTTAGCTTCACGGGAGTGGCTTTTGTTGTTTGTCAACCTTGAAATGGATCAGCTATTGCTAAGTTATTGTACTTGCACAGCAGATACTAGCTGAAGTCACCACTGGAAGTTAAATCTTGTCACTACGAGATTTTAACAATATCAGAGCTGTTAATTACTGACAATCAATTTGAATTGCGCAGTAAGCAATACAAATTTCGTGTCTTCAGGGATTAATTATTGGTGGAGACTTTTATAATGACAAATATGAATTTTGAAAGATGTTTTTTCTTTCTCTTAATACAGCCTTCATTTATCTCGGAATGTCTCTTTTTGTAGTTGTAGAAGTTCCTGCCTTTTACGAAACCCCTACTTATATTTCTTTTGATCCTTCAATTACAACAGAACAGATTGATTTGCCGGAAGGTTTGTTACACTTCATGGGGTAATTTTATTTGTACCCACAATTATCAGGTTTAACATGGGTACGGATTTGAAAAGGTGACAGGAAAATTGTCTTGGTTACAGATTAGTGTTACAGATTTAACAGTTTGAAACAAAAAGAAGAGAAAAGAAAGTAATACAGCCCCTGCTTTGTTGCTTTACTCCCAGCAAATCAACTCTTCGCTGATTTTCAGCGCCTGAATGCTCAAATATATTACTTCCAGAAAGTAAACCTATGTCCAACTCAAATATGCTATTAACTGTGGTCATACAATTACCAGTTAGTGTCTGGCACTTGTGATTGTAGATTATTGTTCTGATGGTAAGTTGGACTCTGTCTGTCTGTCTGTCTCTCTCTCTCTGTTTCTCTCAATCTGCTTCTGCAGATTAGCAAGGTCTACTTCCTTTGACTGCAGTGCAGGTATCCAATGTGTTCAAAGATTCAATAGGGTAGGGGAATATGTCTGGATGGATTACTCTTTAGAGGGTCGGTGTGGACTTGTTGGGCCAAAGGGCCTGTTTCCACATTGTAGGGATTCTATTCTGTTCTATTCAAACCCTTTTTCAGGCAGTGGGGTTAGTTTATTACATTGATGAGTCACACTGTCCTATAGAGCTTTTTTTAAAGATACAAAGTCCAATTATATTCAATTGTTTTTGTTTAAGCCATTATTTGCAACCACATAGACATCTAAATTTCCTTTCCTTTCCCCAGAATCTTTCCATTATATGAAGCCCCTAAAAGTCAGTTTTCCAGATAAAGATATTTTTGCTTTGCTGGAACACTACACTTCTATTGTGCATGACTCTTTGTTACTAAGGCATTGCTACTTCTGGATGGTTTGTTTTTTTGATAACATTTGATTTTTGTCTTTGACTTGGCAAAGCTTAGTTCAGACAGTTTATGTTTTCTTCTATTATTTTCCAAAAAGTTGATTATACCTTTAAAATTCGGATAAGGTTCTTTTTGAGTACTAGTGATTTTAAACTGTGCTTTAATCGTGGAATCCTATGTGCTTTAATATCAGAGACAGAAGTGTTTGCAATTAGTTTAAAAGTAATTTCCAATTCTTTGATTCTCAAATGTTTTGTCTCAGAAGATAACATAACAGGTGAGGTGCCAGAAGATTGGAGGTTGGCTAACATGGTGCCACTATTTAAGAAAGGTGGTAAGGACAATCCAGGGAACTATAAACTGGTGAGCCTGACGTCAGTGGTGGGCACATTGTTGGAGGGAATCCTGAGGGCCAGGATGTACATATGTTTGGAAAGGCAAGGATTGATAAGGAGAAGTCAACATGGCCATGTGTGTGGGAAATCATGTCTCACAAACTTGATTGAGTTTTGTGAAGAAGTAACGAAGAGGATTGATGAGGGCAGAGCATAGATGTGATCTAAATGGACTTCAGTAAGGCGTTCGACAAGATTCCCCAGGGAGACTGGTTAGCAAGGTTAGATCTCATGGAATACAGGGAGAACTAGCCATTTGGATACAGAAGTGGCTCAAAGGTAGAAGGCAGAGAGTGGTGGTACAGGGTTGTTTTGAAGATTGGAGGCCTGTGACCAGTGGAGTGCCAACAAGGATTGGTGCTGGGTCCACTACTTTTCATCATTTATATAAATGATTTGGATGTGAGCATAGGAGGTATAGTTAGTAAGTTTGCAGATGACACCAAAATTGGAGGTGTAGTGGACAACGAAGAAGGTTGCCTCAGATTGCAATGGGATCTTGATCAGATGGGCCAATGGAGGAGGCGTGGCTGATGGAGTTTAATTTAGATAAATGTGAGGTGCTGCACTTTGGGGAAAACAAACCTTAGTAGGACTTATACATTTAATGGTAAGGTCCCATGGAGTATTAGTGAGCAAAGAAACATTGGAGTGCAGGTTCATAGCTCCTTGAAAGTAGAGTCGCAGGTAGATAGGATAGTGAAGAAGGCGTTTGGTATGTTTTCCTTTATTGGTCAGAGTATTGAGTACAGGAGTTGGGAGGTCATATTGCAGCTGGACAGGACATTGGTTAGGCCACTTTTAGACTATTGCGTGCAATTCTGGTATGCTTCCTGTTGGAAGGATAGTGTGAAACTTGAAAGGGTTCAGAAAAGATTTACAAGGACGTTGCCAGGGTTGGAGGATTTGAGCTATAGGGAGAAGCTGTTTTCCTGGAGTGTCGGAGGCTGAGGGGGTGACCTTATAGAGGTTTATAAAATATATGGTGCATGGATAGAACAAATAGACAAAGTCTTTTCCCTGGGGTGAGGCAAGTCCAGAACTAGAGGGCATAGGTTTAGGATGAGAGGGGAAAGATATAAAAGTGACCTAAGGGGCAACTTTTTCATGCAGAGGGTGGTACGTGTATGGAATGAGCTGCCAGAGGAAGTGGTGGAGGCTGGTACAATTGAAACATTTAAAAGGCATCTGGATGGGTAAATGAATAGGAAGGGTTTGGAGGGATATGGGAGGTGCTGGCAAGTGGGACTAGATTAGGTTGGGATATCTGGTCGGTATGGATGATTTGGACCGAAGGGTCTGTTTCCATGCTGTACATCTCTATAACTCTGTGACCTGAATGGAGAGGGGATAGTCTTTAGCCCAAATTGTTTCCATGTCGTACTTTAATTCTCAAAAGAGTTAATAGCAGCAGAAACTGAAGTCAAGCTGTCTGAATAAAAATCACAAGCAAGAGATGTCAAAATAGACCGCAGAAGCACTGAAAACTGTTGACAAAAGAAAAAATTGATTTTTAAGATGAACAGTGTGAGTTTTTGACTTTTTTGGAGAATCTCTTGTGAAATAGTAATTTTTGCAGCATTTTCTAAAACAGTCCTGGATTTTTCTTCTACACTTTTAACTCCCACAGTTTCATGGGACTTATTTAATGTCACTGGAGACAGAAATGCTTTATCTCCTGCAAGACCATTTCCTCGTGTAAAATCATCAGAATGAATACACAACTTCAACACAATTTCCACAGCTGTAATATCAGAAATTAAATCATGTTTTAATTTCACTTTTTGTAATGGAATGATTAATTAGCCTTCATTAATGCCCATAATACATTCTTAACTAGTGTTCCATCTAGAAGAAGTTTCCTTTCATCTATTACTGCCAGCAATTCTTTTGACCCTGTATCTCGAAGAATTATTTTGTTTGCTTGCTTTCCTGACACAGTTGTAATAATTGTATGTGTTCTGGTCTTTTCCAAATGGGGCATCATTTTTACATTATTTCATTAGTATTACTTCTCTGAGATTTTCAAAATCTTGCACAATCTTCTATACTACCTATTAAATATTTCCTTTCCTCTAATTTTCACAAAAATCTAATTCAGTATAGCTATGTCTTTCATTTTTGCAATTTGTCCCTCAGTTAGAACTCAAATGTTCAAAGTCCATCTCTGCTGACTTGCATTTTAGTGCAGACACAAAACCAAGCAGCTGTCACGTTTATTATCAGTGATCAGTCAGTCAAGGGAGTGGACGTGTTGCTGTATGTCATTGTGCTTTATCAGTCTCACACCTGCACTATCCATCTCCCACTCATGCTTCACAGAGCCAGAGTTCCGGGTTTGAATCCAACTTCGGACAACTGTCTGTGTGGAATTTTGTACGTTCTACCTTTGTCTGTGTGGGTTTTTTCGGAGTGTTCTGGTTTCCTCCCACAGTCCAAAAATGTGCAGGCTAGGTAGTTTGGCCCTGAAAAATTGTCTGGTATATGTAGGTAGGGATGTGCAGGCTATTTGGATTAGCCATGGTAAATGGGGCGGGGGGGGGGTGGTTTAAGGGGATAGGTAGGGATCTGGGTCTCGATGGGGTGCTCTTTGGAGGGCCGGTGCCGACCTGGTGGGACAAATGGCCTCTAGCTGCACTGTAGGGTTTCTATGACTGAGTGGCCATGTTTCAAAGTCTAATTGATGTAGTCCTCTATCAAGTCAAGGAGAATTGTCATCTGTCAAGAGGTCACAAACACAGTATGTCAAAAACAGCCTTTCGTATCAATCCAGGGGCCTGGCCAGCCCGATGGGCGGGTCAGGGTTAGGGGTCAGTATTTCTGCAGTCCAGGGTGTGGTCCATGGTCAGCCCTTTAGGTCCTGTGCAAAGTCTTAGGAGTCACAGGTAGTCAGTCAGGGGTATGGTCACTTATCATTTGGGGCTGTCTGCCTAAGTGGGTCAAGAGTGTAAGTCAATGTGTCCACTCAGTGTTATCAGGCCACTGCTGTCACAGGAAAGCTGGTGAACTCAATTGTGGCAATTGGAGTTAGCTCGCAGGGATAATCAGAGGATAACGATTCTGAAGGAATCAACTCAGTATGTTGGGAGGTGTTGGAATACTGGAGGAAAAGGGTTGTGTGGGAGGAGTGGCTATTGATTGTCAACAATACTCTGGCTTTGATGGGGCAGATGGTAAGCTCCTGTATTCATCTTATTTGCTCAATGTTGGGGCTGGGGAAGGGTTAAAGTAGGGCGATTAAGATTCAGAATGGCAGAAATCTAGATTGAATGAATGGGAATGTAGGGGTATTCTATGCCCATTGGGTTAATGAGGAGGGCTGCAAAGAAGAGAATGTGTACATTTGGGGACTCAAAAGGTAGGACACTGAGCCTGAGACTCACTGTGTCGGGAGCAACCACTGTTTCCTTCCTCTGTACTGTAAATAACAAGTGCACGATGAGGCAACCAGTGAAATTGGCTGCAACCAGAGTGAGTATGATATATGTTTTGTTGTGTAAGGAGTTGTGGATGCACTTCACCTTTGAGTGATGTGAGGCCCTTCACAGAGCAATTATATTACATAGGCACCCATACAGTACAGGTGGAAGACACTTATAAGCTGTACATGCTATCTGAACCTTAGATACTAATTTACTGTGTGGACTAGAAATCCTCTCCCCAATCACTGTTGGCAAGCAGCACCAGGAATCAGTGTTACCAGTGGTTACGCTGATCAAGCTATGCTTTGCAGCTTAGAAACCTTCACTCTATTTGGCAAAGTTGTAAGCACCTTCCAAATTCCCATAACATACTCATGGTACAGGACCATAAAATAGTGCATAACACTAAGGATGGCTAGGTTCAGCACCTTCAATATTGTAATTGCAGCTATACAGACATTTGGGATGGAAGTTCTGGGATTTACATATTAACCTATATGAAATCTGCAATCCATTCTAAAAGATGAAAGACTTAACAGCAATCAAGGTTTATTCAATATATTGTTTCAGTTGCATGACACTGTACTCTTTTGCTATAAATTCTGTGTCTCATGATCCTGCTCCAAAGCTACCTGATGAAGGAGCAGTGCTCCTATAGCTAGTACTTCCAAATAAATGTGTTGGACTATAACCTGGTGTTGTGTGATTTTATAACTTTGTCCACCCCAGTCCAACACTGGCGCTTCCATATCTTTGAAATTCAAGTTCAATTTTTTACATCTTTTTTTTCCCTCCTTTTCCTCTCTTTCTAATTCAAAGTTTTCCATTTCTTCTTCTTCAAGTCTCTGCTTTTTGGATTCCGATGTTTGATTTGTAACTAAATTCTAGCTAACTCAACATATATTTTATGTAGATTATACTTTTTGTCCCTGATGTTTAGGTCTTGAGCCAATATCTCAACAGACTTTGCCTCCTACGTCTAAATCTATTCTAGTTTTTCCTCCACTATCTTTAAATCAACCTTTTGTTAATTGTTGCAAGTCATTCACAGCCAGGTCATCTGTTCTGAGAAGCACTTGAGCAATAGAAGTAGTCATGTTAACCTTTCAATAAATATTTCAGAAATAACTGTGTAATCTTGTTCATTCAAGCTCTGGTAAATTCCAGTGTGCTTACTTTCAGCCTTTGGATTCATACCCAGCAAGAGCCCACAGTTCAGTATGATCTGTCTAGGCATCAATAACTCTAAAGATATATTTGAGCTTCTGAGGTCCTGTCATGCAATTTCTTTAAGACATTAACTGTAACAAGCAAAATGAAAGCAACACCAACTAAACCTTACTTAGTAGACAACATACTCTAAACCACAAAGAACATAGCGCTTTTGAATGTCTGAATGCAATTGATAATCCCATGCTGCATGTATACTTTACAACATGTTTTCCACCGAATACAGTCATTTAGGAAATAATCTAGAATTAGATTCTATTGTCACATGTACTGAAGTACAGGAGTACAGTGAAAAGTGTACTATGTCACCATTCCTGGTACTACCTTAGGAACAAAAGTACCTAGATACAAAATCTTAGGTACAAAGTTGAAAAATAATGAAATAAAGTTAAACATTATAGTCCTTCTTTATTTTTCCACTTAATACTAAATAAAGTTAAAAGTTCAGTAGTCTTTCTTAGGTGTTTAGCCATGCTGGGCTCGAGCTCCCTATAAGGGTTTGGTCTTCTTCACTTTGGCCCACTCTCCAGGAGACCTCAAGCTGCCTGCTTTCGCCGCCACCACAGATGCCAAGAGACCTCCCTCACTGCTGCATTGGGCTCAATCAAAGCCCCGGTCCAAGCCCCCAGCCGCTGCCATGCACCAGACCTCGAGCCGATCAACAAGGTCATGATTCAGGTCCCCAGCCGTTGCCATACTCCTGACTGCAACAAGGTGCAATGCTGCTGACCATCAAAGTCCCTGCTCTGGGCCCTGAGCTGTTGCCACACTCCAGACCTGACAAAGCTGCGATACCATTGTCAAAGCTGCCTCCACAACTGAGCTCTCTCCAGAAGGTAAGTAAGTAGAAAAAAACATTTAAGAAAAGAAGAAAAAAGGCAAAAAAAAAGAGAAAAAGCAGTGGATGAACCTACTCCGCTACAACCATCTCAATAAATCACTCCAAGCTTCTAATGGATCACTGCTCATTGTTTCATTGAGTTAGAACATACAGCAGCCATTAAAGGCCTCAGACTACTTCATCTGTCTGAGTATTTCCAAAATAACTTTCTGCAGTAAGACCAACTTTGGTGATGTAATTTCTCCACCTCACTCAGATATATCTTGCAGTTTCTTAAATTGTTGCAGGTTCCTTCTCTTTGACCAGTAGACAAGCCTCCCTTCTGTTAAGCAACTAAAAGAGATAAAAACCATTTCCTTCCTTCAGACAGCAAGAGCTACTGTTCTGTATCTGCCAGTCTCTCGCTCTTTGTGTTCCTGTTTAAAATCCTGGGACTGGAAGTCTGCAATATCAAGGACATCTGCCTCTGTTACTGTTTCCAGATATTAAATCACAACTGTGTCTTTCAGTAACGTATAGCCTTGACCCATAATGGCCTCTAAGCCATGCAGGTAGGTTATTGTGCAGAACCTTGTAGCATATCCCATTTCTCTTCACTGCTATATCTTGCAAAGTTGAAAAGGAAAAAAGAACCTTGTACTGTAGCAATGAGGCAAATGGCCTTACAGTACTACTTGTGGCTCAGTTTTGTCTTTCTTTCAAGTTGTTAGAACTATGTGCATGATCTAGAGTGTCTGGTAGAGCTCCGGGGTTACGTCAAGACTGCCAAGGCTGATCAGTGCCCAACTGGAAAGATCAGGTACAGCGTCCCGACGCAAGAAGTTATTCTGCAAACCCTTGTGATTTGTTTGATTGTTCTCCCATCTCTACGGTCTCTATCCCTGCAAACTCCCCCAGTAGGTCCCCTGTGTGATCACATTGCACCATCCATCTTAATTCCCTTAGCCATAACCTCGACACCTCCCAATATTCACCGTTGCAATTCTTACATTCAATCCAACCCTGACTTCTTTCCTACACCGACAACCATGCTTTCTGCAGCCTCGATCCTGTGATCATGATTTCTCCCTAAATACATCTGTTCTTCGTTTTTTTGGGGCTATAGCACCACCTGCAAGGTGAAAAGCATGTGGGAACAACCTTTCTCACTTTATTGTAAGGTATATACCACAGGTCTAGGCCTTACTCCTTCCCTTCCTTGCAAAAGTTCAATTATCCTAAGGTAAAATGAGAGGGCAGAGACCTGAAATTATGGATGACTGCTCTCATTCCAACCACCATTCCTCCAACTGCACCTGCAACCTAAGCATTTCTCAGAGACAACAAAGTTGAAATTCCATGCCGTGTTGACTTTATGACCATAATGATTTCACTGCACAATAAACTTATTTTAAAGTCACCCTAAAGCCAACTGAAAGAAGTGCATTTATCTACATAACTAACCATTTCCCTGCTGAATGAACTGAGTTTAAGTGGATTTTAAAAGCTTAATACAGTTAGCTATTTCTGTGACTTTATTTTATTTAGTTTTTGGTTATTTAGTTTTATTCATAGAGTATTTTTAAAGTTTATTTTATAATCTTTAGTTTTGCCTATTCCTAACTGTATAATTAAAAAACATGGAATTTGGTGGAATAGAGTTTAACCATTTGCCTTGCCACTGTTTCAAACTTGTATTCTCAAACTTGAACCACAATATCATCCTGAAATCAGAAATACAGATTTTTGCAGTTCAACATCTTGGCCTCTTGTCTGAAGCAAAGTAAAATGAAAGATTAGATTAGATTTCCTTCGGTCCAACAAGTCCACACCGACCCTCCAAAGGGTAACCTACCCAGACCCATTACCCCTGACTAATGCATTTAACACTATGGGCAATTTAGCATGGCCAATTCACCTGGCCTGCACATCTTTGGATTGTGCAAGGAAACCAGAGCACCCGGAGGAAACCCACGCAGACTCAGGGAGAATGTGCAAAATCCTCACAGAAGTCACCTGAGGCTGGAATCGAACCCAGGTCCCTGGCACTGTGAGGTAGCAGCGCTAACCACTGAGCCACCGTGCTGCCCAAGGATGTAATTATATGGTAGAGGATACAATTGAATTAAAAAAAACTAATAACAGATGTTGGGCAAAATAGGAGCTGCTATGTAAGGATGAATATTAAGAGCATAATGGTTGACCAGATATACCATGTACATAACTTTGTACTGATGTTTAGGCAGCCATAGCATATTAATTGAAGTATATCCATTAATTTTGCATCCAGAAGCCTGTTCTGACACATCTACGAGACAAGCCACTAGTTTTAATATGAAATGTTGTCAAAAGTATTCAAAATCCTAGTGTGCAAGCAACATGACCAGCCTGGAAACATGGTTAGTAAATGCTTGTTGATCCCTTCATTGGCAATGAATTCTGAATTATTGGTGATGCAATTCAACTGTTCAGTTTACCTTTATTTCCTCATCTTCAGAATGCGGTTAAAATGCATACTTTGCTTCTGTGCAGGAGTGAGAAACTTTGAAGCAGAAGAGAGAATGATGGAAGAGAAGTTAGAGATAACAAAAGAGGCAGTAAGAGTGAAACAAATGAAGAGAGGAGAGGGTTGGCCTTGGGTTAATTCAGACTTGAACAGCTTCAACATCCAACTAAACTCTGAGCTTCCAAACTGACATACTCTCTATCACAAAACCTGTTTGCTTTCACTTCCATTACTTTGAATGACTTTGCTCCTGCTTTACTCCATTCATACATATGTCACTTTTAGACTCAACAGGCATAATTTTAATGTAAAACAGGAAGTGCTGGAGAAATTCAGTTGGTCTGCAAATGTCTAAAGAAAGAGAAATAGAGTTATCATTTCAGTTCTTTGGGCAGGAAATGTAATGGTTTTTCTGCTAATAAAGGAGGGGGAGGAGCGAATAGAACAGTAAAATGTAAAGTGAATGGTACTGGTAGTAGAGGAGAATTATAAATGAAGTATCTGTGTTAATGGTGGGTGTTAATATCAGAAAATAAGTCAGTTCCATTATGAACAAATCCATGGAAATAAGGCATTATGGAGGGCAGTAGAAAATGGAGGACAGTTCTCATGCTGTGAACACCCTGAACGCAGTGTTGAATCCTGAAGGCTTAATGTGCCTGTGGGGAATGAAGTGCTATTTCTTCAGCTTACATTTGGCTTCACTGCAACACAGTTAACAGACATAAGACAGAGCTGTTAATATGAGAGCCAACTGATGTATTGAAATGTCAAGTTACTGTAAGGTTGGGGTCATTCTTGCAGACAGAGTTGAGATGTTTCCAGCATCTCTAGTCAAGCCTATCTAAACAGGGCAATTAAAATCGAACTCCGATTGTATTAAAAGTCACTTTACTATAGGTTCGATATTCTTTCAGTTTATTTGGTTCCAGTAGGAACTACAATGAAAGTATCAATTCAGTTATTAAATGTAATCCTTATAGTGTGACGAGTGTTCATAATATGTTGTTATTGTTTGGGGGCTTGGGTTCTAAAGTGGAAGAACAATGAATAGCTTTAAATTGAAATTGTATTTTTATTTGTTAATATTAAGAAGAGTTTTTAGTTTAATTTTAGATTTGCTCTGAGAGTGGTGTGGAGAGTCTGGAGCTTTGTTTTGTTTACGTGTTTAATTGAAGTCTTTTAAACCACAGGGGTAAATAATCCAGTACATCACAAAAAAGGCAAAAGAGGAAAAAAACTTACGTTGCCTTGCGAAAGGAGCCCAGTTAGACAGAAAGTCAGAGCCATACAGAAGAAACAGCATGCAACTGCATTCAGAGAGGAAAGGACTGTAACCATAGGTATGTTGTTAGTTTAACAGTCTCCAAAGCAGTCAGGGCAGAGGAAGTCCTGAGTGCCTTAGAAATCAACAAGAGGAAAGATCCAGAAGGTTTTTGTGATGTCAGAAAGGAAGGTTGTTGAAGACAAGAATGGCCGTTGAAGAGATGTTTTTAAGGAAAACATGTTAGGAGTTAGCTTATTAAGGATCTTCAGAAGAGTTATTAATTAAAGAAAATAGCTTTGAATGATTGGAGAAATTTGCTGAACAAAAACTGATTTCTGTTATTATTCACTGGATGTGGATGTTGCTGGTCAACCACATTGCTTTGGAGCTGGAGTCACATGTAGGCCAGACCAGATAAGGATAGCAGTTTCTTTCCCTAAAGGACATAAGATAACCCCATCTGGTTCACTAAATATCAACAAAGGATTCATGTTCATTATTAGTCTCTTAATTCTAGATTTTTTTTCTATTGAATTCAATTTGCAACATCGGCCATGGTAAGATTCGAACACTGGTCCCCAGGACATTACCTGAGTCTTGGGATTGAGAGGTTAAGATCAACTAGGCGAAAGTGAGGAATGCAGATGCTGGAGATTTAGAGTTGAGAGTGTGGTGCTGGAAAAGCACAGCAGGTCAGGCAGCTTCGGAGGAGCAGGAAAATTGACATTTCGGGCAAAAGCCCTTCATCACGAATGAGGCTGGGAGCTTCAGGAGTGAAGAGATAAATGGGAGGGGGTTGGGGCTGGGGGAAGGTAGTTGAGAGTGGGGGTGGGGGTGGAGTGGATAGGTGGGAAGGAAGATGGACAGGTCATAAGGGTGGTGCTAAGTTGGGAGGTTGGAACGGAGATACGATGGGGGAGGGGAACAGTTTCCTCATTTCAGTCAAGTTTCCAACTCGTTATTCTAAATTCTGGGTTTTTTTGTGTTCTATTTGGTGATGTGTAAATAAATTGTTTTACTTGAAGCCAACTGTATCACTTCTGGGATCTCACTCCTTACATTTGCCTAAAATAACTAGAAAAGTTAGGGTCGGGGTTATCTTCCTAAAATATGTTGAGGGGGTTTGGCCTGGTCCATAACACCCTCCACTGAGGTTTGAGTGTCTATAAAGTTGTTATTAGGGGTAAAAGAATTTAGTCTGGCTTTTTAATATTTTTATTGCATTTGTTTCAAATAGATTTTTTTAAAGTGCGGCAAGTTTGTGTTTTCTTTTTGTATAATAAACTTTTACATTTGTAGTGATTGGAACAAAGGCCTGGTAGATCTCATTGAATATAAGATCCTTAATTGGGTCTGTCAGCCTGGGCCAATCAGGGAGCCCTGGCTGACAGATATAAACAGGAGACTTTACAGAATCATAAGAAACCCTACCAATCAAGAAAAATTGCAATTCAAGAAACATCTGGAAGCTTAGAATTTGGGTTGAATATGAACACAAATAGACAAAAACAATGGTCATTTGAAGGTAGAAATGGATAGTGCTGCAATATGTAGTTATGTTTAAATATTCAGGATAAATGATAACAGAAGATGGCAGCTGTGATGTCAATGTTAAGTGAACAATATTAGAGGTAGCCCAGAGTCAATTTTGTGAAGATGAAGAATGTGATAACAACAATAAATCTCAAGATTGTAACAAGGGAAAAAACAACTCCGTTCACTTTAGGTGATAAAGAAACAGCTGAAGATTTTGGATACCTATGAAACTTGACAATATTTTGGCAGAAAACCTGATCTCCAATACTTGCCACCATGAATTAAATTGTTGCCTAGGTATGTCCTGTCCTCAAAAAGCAGGAAAAATCTAAACTGGTCAATTCCAGTCCTATCAATCGACTCCTGATTAGGAACAAAGTGATAGAAAGGGACGTTGACAGTGCGTGGAAGTGACATTTGTTCAGCAATAACCTAAAAACAAAACAGAGACTATCAGCCCAGTCACTAGCCACAATCACGTAGGACAGTGCTGGAAAAAAGAAAGAAAAGAGAAAAAAATAAATAGACAGTCATTTTAGGGACTGGCTTTGAGCTGCCTGGTCAGAGTCCATGTACCGTGTACATGTAAATAAAGGGCGACTGGATACCAACTTCATTTCAACATTGTTTTATTAAGAGAATATTGCCAACCCTGGGAAATGGTAGTTCCTTTGTTTTTTTTTGTCATTCTCCTTTGAGAATTAAAAAGAAAGGACTCTTTCACAATTTCAGACGGTTCACATTTCTGATGAATTCCTAATAACAAGCAATAAATCATCAATTATCTTGTTACTCCTAAGATAATATTGACAGAAATCAATCATGTTCATGTCCCAGCAAAAACAACGTTTATGTTTAAAGTGTCCCACATCACCAATGTTTCAGAAGGTAGGATCAGCAGGTGGTAGGCCAGGTATATCAGGCCACTAAATTTGACAAGATGAACCTGCCTGAAGGTCCAAGTCATGTTCTGCATTCTTAAAGATGAATTTTAGGCTTAGCTTTTTACATGAAACACAATCTCCTTCCAAAGTTGCACTTCTGTGATGGGAAGTGGAATATAAATGTTGGTGTGGGTGGAGGAAACAAGCAGCCTCCCAGACTTAGTTACTTGTGCTGAGCCTTCCAGCTTCTGCTAGATGATGGGCTTCCTCAATGTACCCTGATTAGCTGGACATCTGCCTTTGTCATGCTAATTGAAAGACTTCCCTATCCACTTATGCCTGGATACATCCCATGTTGATCAATGGATTTTAGGTGCCACTTTAACAATGCTAGGCCTGCCCCTTTATTTAGAAGGAAATGGGCAGCCAAACTAATTCACTTTTTTTAAATCACTAAAGTGCAGTATCACCATGAACCTGATTGTTATAAATCTCTACAGGCTGTCGTTTAAAACCTTAAGCTGATTAAACTAAGCTTTATCCAGAAACACACATACAATCCCTATTGTTATTTAACATAGTAAAGTAATAAATTTAAACTTGAGAAGAAAAAATACCTCTTCACATTTTATGTTGGAGATACAATAGAGAAATAGAGGAAGTAGGTCAGAAAATGTGATTTGTTGTTGATGCAAGGAATCTAGGATTCCTTCACTATCGAGGACAATTCTGCAGTAATAGGGGGATTTTGATGTGGAGGAGAGTCCAGACAAGTTAAGCTAATCAGATCTACTGGTAAACTCTCAGGCAAGTCATGTGCTTAAGCATACAGTTCTTTGATCTAAGTTATACAACTATAAATTGGATAAGGGAAATGGTACAGATGGAGAAATAAGGGCACGGAGGCAGGGTCAAGAAACAGGTTAATAGCAGCTGAATGTCATCGAATGCGCAAAGTGAGGAAGTTGTGAGTCTGATCACAAATTTCAACCCATCCCTCACTATTGGACAATTTCAGACCGAGATAGGAAAATACCTTAAGAGTTTAAAGCAATACTGCAAAGTGTCATGGAATAACAATACTGCAGTATGTTGTGCTGTATAGTATTAGGAATATGAAAGAAGCAATCAGACAAGGATTCAGGAATAAAAACTGGTTGTCGCCTGCTCTCAGTATGCACAAAGTTTGAGAGTCTTGAGACTATTGGGTAACATGTTGGCTCAGTGGTTAGTACTGCTACCTCACAGCACCAGAGACCTGGATTTGATTCCAACCTCAGGTGACCGTGTGGAGTTTGCACATTCTCCCCGTGTTGGCATAGGTTTCCTGTGGATGTTCTGGTTTTCTCCCACAGTCCAAAAATGTGCATGTTAGGGTGATTGGGCATGCTAAATTGTCCAGAGATGTGCAGGCTAGTTGGATTAACCATGGTGAATGCAGGTTGACAGGGTAGGAGTTAGGGTCTGGGTGGGATGATCTTCAAAAGGTTAGTGTGGACTGATGGGCTGAATGGCCTACTTTCATACTGTAGGGTTTCTATGATTTTCACCTGAAATTGGGATAATGAGGATTCTGTTTGTTTTCAATAGGAGATCATTGGTTATTTCACAACATCCAACAAAATGGCGCTGATTCCAATAGGAATTGGGTCATAAGCATGGGCGGCACGGTGGCACAGTGGTGAGCACTGCTGCCTCACAGCGCTAGAGACCCAGGTTCAATTCCCGCCTCAGGCGACTGACTGTGTGGAGTTTGCACGTTCTCCTCGTGTCTGTGTGGGTTTCCTCCGGGTGCTCCAGTTTCCTCCCACAGTCACAAAGATGTGCAGGTCAGGTGAATTGGCCATGCTAAATTGCCCGTAGTGTTAGGTAAGGGGTAAATGTAGGGATATGGGTGGGTTGCGCTTCGGCGGGTCGACCTGGACTTGTTGGCTGAAGGGCCTGTTTCCACACTGTAAGTAACCTAATCTAATCACTGTGCCTGTTTCCACGCAAAGTGAGAGATGAAATTGCCCCGGAATGAGTCAAATTTTCTAGCAAGAGCAAGGAATGTTCATACATACTTGGGAAATGCTCTGTCTTAATGCACAGTACATAGCATCGAATATAGAATCCCTACAGTATGGAAACAGACCATTCAGCCCATCCAGTCCACACCAGTCCTATGAAGAGCATCCCACTCAGACCCATCACCCTATCCTATCCTTGGACTCTGCATTTACCATGGCTAATGCACCTAACCTACACATCCCTGAACACTATGTGTAATTTATCATGGCCAATCCATCTCACTTGCACATTTTTGGACTGTGGGAGGAAACGAGCACCCAGCAGAAACCCATGCAGACATGGAGAGAAGGTACAAACACCACACAGTCAGCCAAGGATAGAATTGAACCCACGTCCCTGGCGCTGTGAGACAGCAGTGCTAACTACTGAGCCGCTATGCTGCCTGACAATAGTTCAAGATTACACATATCTACCCACATACCCAACAAGCAAACAAGTCATTAATATTGGCAAAGTCTAGTTTGGCTGAATTGTTTGAAGGGAAAGAGCAGATGGATGGCAGGCTTCTGGGAAGAAAGCTGCATACATTTCATGCATGCCAGCTGACACCTCTGGTTAATCTTTTCATTTAAATCCAGAAGAGAGATAATGAAGCCTACACCTAAACAGGGATATTCATTAAACAGGATGAGCGAATGGTAATGTTTACCATTGATGGAAACATCCAAGCATGTCTTTTGCTAGGTATTTGTTTTAGTATTCCCTAAATGCTGTTTTTGAATATGTTTACCTATTGTGCTTAAGACCATGAATTATGATCTGTATCCTTTATGAAACAGCAGAAATAAAACACTATATAGTGTCTTTTATGTCAGTTGAATGCTTCAGAGTCTAAGTGAATGGATGGACTGTTGTGCTACCAGAGGTGGTGAGATTGGAGGCAGTAAGGGCACTTAATTAGATGTGGACGGTGGCACATACAGCTCCTAACACCTTTCCACATACACCAGTTCTGGGTGGTGAGGTCCATGGTTAACCTTGCGACCCCAGTGCCAACTGAGGCCCAAGTGGCTAAGTAAGGACCATGAAAGTCTCAGCCCGCTGCTGCTGATATTAACCCAGTGGTAAGTAGGCATGCTGCCCTGTGGCATGCCTGATAGGTCAATCTGTGCAAGTAACCTGACACCACCTGTGATTACTGTGATCTCACAAACGAAGGCAATCACTGTCTGATTGCGGGAATGACCAACTGCGGGGAGGCAGCTGTTGGGAACTACTTCACTACCCTTGCTTCTGAGCCTCCTGCCTACCTCTCCCCATTATGAACCACCCTTGTTTCTCAATATTATTTGAGACCTTGCTGCACAGATACTGCATGCTGCTGAATATGACCTTAAAATAATGACTAACCTTCAAAAGTACTATAGTTGTCAGAGTTTTGAGACATCTTTGGTTGTAAAAAGTTTTATATATTGCAAATTATTTATTTCTTAATGGAATTTTGGAAAATTATAAAGTCATAGAATCCGACTTATTATGGCGCAGAAAGAAGCCATTCAGCCCATCTAATCCATACAAGATGAGGGCATGCCGAGAAATCTCACTGGGACTTGGAGTGAGATTCTCTCCAAAAACTGGTCAAAAAAACCCGAAGATTCAGCCCATTGTCATAATCAGGGTTGTAGAGAGTTCTAAATGTTAGGCAGGGCTAATGTTCCTGTGCAGCTAAAAACAATTAATTTTTGAGTTCTTTATAGCTGGAATGCTCAGGTAATTCCTTAGAACAGTTGAATAATCCTGTATAGCTGGGCTCAAAGAGCCAGAGAAGTAAACTCTATGCAGAAAAGAACTGTCAAGTTTATGGTACCAAAAATTCAACAAAATTACAGAGTTTGTGAACCTGGGGACTCGTGTGTGAAGTCAGGAGCAGCTGGTTCTCTGTTATTAGAACTTGTGCCTCCAGAAAATCCTAGAAGCTGTTGGGGCTCAGAAGAAGCCATGTAACCATTAATAGTTGAGTGCAACATTGGCTTGTATAATTGAACAAAATTAGTTTCAAGAAAGATAATCATGGAGAAGTTAGATTTTATGAAACGTTGGAGTTGTGCTAATAATTAAGTACTGGAATGCCACTTCCAAGAATCTGAGAGTGGAGACCCAGGAAAGGGAAATGGAGCATCGGAATGTGAGCAGTCATCAAGGAAGTCTATGACAGAGAAGCTCTTGAGGGAGTTTCAAGGCCACATCTCTAGAGTGAAGCTCTATAATCTCTTGCTATATTTTAACTGGGATTAGGGGTCATTCTTTTATGTAATGTTCAAATATTTGTCTGACATTCATATTGTCCTCATGTTTAGTTTGGGATGTCACAAAATCAATCTTATACACAGTTTAACCCTCTTCTTTTGTTAATAACTTTTTGTTAATAACCTTGGCATGTTTGTTTAAGTCATTTTAGGAGCAAACCATTTATTTGTTGGTGTTTATTCTGAACCTGACATAGTCTCAGACTTAGACAATTGGCATTATTACCAACCAAATTAAAATTAAAATATGTTATGACTAATGGAGGATTGGGACTAGAAAAGAATTGGTGTCCCTTAAACCTAAGTCATAACAAGACCCATCAATCAGGTTTTTTTAAAAATAGACAACAAAGTTATTGTCTTACTATAACCAAGATTTAGTCAGCAAAGATGTAAAGCTATGGTAGTTAACACATAGTTTGACAATGTAGATTAAAAAAGAGATTTTCTCTGCAATATTGACTTTGTAAAAAAACAACTTAGTCAATGGCAGTTGGTTCTCAAACAAAACAGATTAACGAATGAAATGTTCAAGATGGCTTTCAGTTGGCATCCTGGCATATGTAGGCTGGGTGTTGTCTTTGAAGACACAGTTTGCTCAGGAATTGTTGAAAACTCTTTCAGATGCTTTTCAGGAAACCGATGAAGCAGCACTTCCATTCTCACAGTGAACTCACAACAAGGCTTTCTGAGGAAGTGGGAGGCTGAACTGAATAGCATCTCTCTCTCTCTCTCTCTCTCTCTCTCTCTCAGCAAACTGGGTCTCAAGTGAAACCAAACAATCTACAAACCAAAAATGGCCATAAAGCCAGGCAGGTGGTTTCTAGCAAATTAACCCAAGCAATTAGCTTAAGTAATGAGATTTTGAAGACATGTCTTTTAAAATAAGTGTCCCAATGTTTCTTAAATGCCTTTTCAGTGACTTCTTTTTTAAACAGTCACACTTTCTCCACAAAAGTTCAAATGAACCATTGTCCATAATCCTTAAAATACAAATTCTCAATAGGATTTTAATAATGAAATATCTTCACAACTCTTCTCTGCTTTTGTCCTCAATATTTCTATTTATGAAGCCTAAGATCATATATGCTTTATTAATTTCTTTCTCAATATGTTTTGCTCTCCAAAGAGCTGTGGACATGAATGCATAGGTGCCCCTCATCGTTCCCCAGGACAAGTCAGATTCCCGAATGAAAACTGGTTTCCTCTTCACTATCTCTCTCACCTTATAGTATTCAACCTGGATCTTGCTTGAAAATTTCACCAGATATGCAAGATGCACTTTTTTAGCATTTCATCATATTCTGCCTCACTCTCATCATCAAATGAACCTTAGCTTTGGTTCTCCTACATTTTCCGCTTCCTTGAATGTACCTACTCTGCAAGCATCTCTTCCTCAAAGACTAAAGACAGTTCTGTAACAGAATTTTAGTCAGTCTTCTGTCCCATTTTAGATCCCTTCTCTTACCAATTTAAAAGTTACATGTTAGCGTGTTCCTTGTTCTTCTCCATCCAGCAATAATTAGAACCTTAGCATGAGTCTTCAAACACTTAATTATGCAGTGCCTGCAAATTAATACATTTAAAAAGTGCCGCACTTGGGAGTGAGATTTATATTCATAAATACTAAATGGTACAATGTGATTCTGACTCATAGCAACAATGTTCATCATAGTTCTACCAGCTTTGTCAGGGAAGCAAAATGCCTGAGCTAATCTCTTGTGGATTTAAACAATTAACCAGAAGAAAGAGCTTGCATTTTCTTGGAGACTTTTGTGCTTCTGAGTGAATTAAATACTTCTGAAATGTCACTGTTATAATGCAGGTAAACTTGAGTGCCAGTCTACACACAGCACGGTCATAGAGCCATAGAGATGTACAGCATGGACACAGACCCTTCGGTCCAACCCGTCCATGCTGACGAGATATCCCAACCCAATCTAGTCCCACCTGCCAGCACCTGGCCCATATCCCTCCAAACCCTTCCTATTCATATACCCATCCAAATCCCTCTTAAATGTTGCAATTATACCAGCCTCCACCACTTCCTCTGGCAGCTCATTCCATGCACGTACCACCCTCTGTGTGTAGGTCTCTTTTATATCTTGCCCCTCTCACCCTAAACCTGTGCCCTCTAGTTCTGGACTCCCCGACCCCAGGGAAAAGACTTTGCCTATTTACCCTATCCATGCCCCTCATAATTTTATAAACCTCTATAAGGTCACCCTTCAGCCTCCGATGCTCCAGGGAAAACATGTTAAGAATGTTCAGGTTACTGACTGTTTTTCTGGGCTTTCCACAACTGTGCACCAACGTCACGACTCAGTGGTAGAAACTTCACAAAAATATCCTCTCAGAATATGGAGGATAAACATTGACTAGGACATCAAAATAAATCACTCACTTTTCTTCATATGACGCCATAGTTTCTATTATGCCTTCTAAGAATGGTTTTAGTTTAATAACTCTTCTGAAAAATAACTCTAATGCACCACCTATGTTACACTGCATTGAATAATCAGCTCAAGTCTGTGAAATGGGGAAAACCCACACATTTTGATTCAGCGTTAATATTGGTAATATGAGTTAAGATTGATACTTCTGAAGCAACATACCTGTTATGTATCTGGTCCAACACAAACTAGAGCAGTTGCCCAATCTTTAGAGTGTGATTAGTTATGCTTATTTGGACCTAAACTGAATAGTATCCCTTTGGGGAAAAATATAAACAGAATTAGAAAACCTTATACGGAGAAATGGTTTTATGAAGAAATGCAAGCACACTCAAACACATTGAGCTGACAGACACACAATAAGAAAGCCAGGTAACTATTACAAAAGATGTTTCTTGGTGGAGAAACTCAAAGTGCACATGAATGCTTCAAAAACTTCAAAAGAAAGCAGAAGAAAACTGTGATTTTCTTTCTTCTTCTGACTTTGTGATGTCATGTTTGCCAAAAAAGATGCTTAACCCATGGTTTATATGAGCTGTAGAAGTTGACAGTCTTTTTTACAACATGAGTCATTTAATAATTCACAATAAGCACTGTGCACTGAGTAGGAATAAACAGCAAACATGGAACATGAAGGAAATATAGGTGACATTGACTTACTTTGCATATGACCCCAAAGAAAAATATTATTTTGAGAAAATATATAGTCAAAGTAAATTCTACAGAAAAAGATATCAACAACAATTTGCAATGTTTCTATGCCCCCTCAGTGTTTTGTAACCAAAAATAAATTGTAGTTTAACAGGAACTGTTATAATGCAAGCTGATTTTAAGTCATATCCCGAGTGAAATGTGGCTAGGTAGACCATAAATTTTAATTTTAATATTTACCATGGTGGTCAGTCACTGAATATATTTCCAAGATGGGCTTTTAAGGATAGCTAATCAGTATCTCTGCCTGGATGCAAAGTCCATGTGGGTATTGCCATGGTGATGTCTTGAGATGGTAAAGATACAGAAGAAGCCATTAATGATATTAGATGACAGATTTTTCTCACCTATCACTGAATATTACAGACCAATTAGTCTGCCAGGGTTTAGGAAAGGAAGAGCAACTGTAGGCAACAAGACACTGCAGTTTACCCGTTTACATCTGGGAGCTCGCTGTCAGATTTGAAATATCACATTCATGCAGAGTTAAAATGAGGCTTAAAGATTTGTCTAGCTTTAGCTAACGAGAGAAATCTCCAGGAAAACTTGAACTGTGAGAGACACTTCACAGTTAGAAATTATAAAATTGTGAAAGGAAAAGAATAAAAGTAAATTCTCCGGAACAAAGTATCATTTTGGACTGAGTTTGGGAGAATTGAATATCTACTTAAAGGACAGTGTAAAGTATACCTACAAAGTGTGTTTTTCCAGTTGTGTTAAAAATTCTCTTCTGCAGCTTATCACATTGGTTGCCTTCAAAAATAGTGATTATTCAATAGTTGCTTTAGTTTGTCCCAAAAACATCTTAAAACATGAAACGGTGTGTCATGAACCTGGGACATTCAAATATAGTTTTAAAAAGTTATTGGTCTGTATAGGGATCATGCCACTTGGCCCTAAAGTTTGGCATTTCTTTCCTAGATCTCTTGCTTCTCTTGTCCTTTAAACCTACTTCTTTGACCAAGGTTTTCGTCACCTGTTCTAGTATCTTGTTAAGTAGCTCGATGTCGGGGGAGGGATCTAAGATGGCGGCGATCTGAGAAGATCACACTGCAGAGCTTCATATCGCAGCAGGAGCAGGACGGTCCTTTAACCACCCAACCCAGGTCATCAGGATTTCTTGGGGCGTTGGAAAGATTGTGGAGCCCCAAGAAACATTTAAAAATTGACTTACCTGTATTTTCAGCTGTCCAGAAATGCCTAAAAAGGGAGGAGGAGCATCTGAGGCCGGGCCTGCAGCTCAGCCTGCAGCAGCCTCGGAGCCAATTACTCTCCAGAACCTGGTAAACCAGCTCTCGAAATCTCGCGAGATGTTGGGGAAACAGATTGAAGAGAAGCTGGCTCCAGTCTTTCTCATGCTGCAGAAGCATGAGCAGCAGCTGGGAGACCTAGAGAAGAGGTGGAGCACAGGGTCACAGTGGTGGAAGCTGATACCAGTTCATTCAAGGAAGAGATCCAAGCCCTGAAGATACAGTTCGTAATTTGCGTGACCAAGTGGATGATCTTGAAAACAGTGGCAGGAGAAAAAACATTCGGATCATTCGTCTGCCCGAGGGTAAGGAAGGTGAGCGGCCTGCGGGATTTGTTGAAGATTGGCTTCCGAAATTCCTTGACTTGGAGACTGACATGAGAGGATTGAAGATAGACAGGGCTCACCAGGTTGCAGCGTGGAGGTCGGGTCTGGGTCAAAGCCCTCGTCCTTTCCTGGTGCAGTTCCATCATTACCGGGATAAGGAGAGAGTCATGGGAGGCTTCCAGACTTCAGGGGAAGGATCCAAAGGTCCTAATTTACGAGGGGTCTAAGATCATGTTTTTTCAGGACTTTTCAGCGGCGGTGATCCAGAAACGAAAATCGTATGGTGGTGTCAAGAGAAGATTGAAGGAGCTTGGGATTCAGTACTCCCTGAGATATCCGGCAGTGCTTCGGATCACCTTAGGTGGATCCATGCATCTCTTTGACACATCGGAGAAGGCAAGAGACTTTGTGGACAAACTAACCTAAGTTAAACAATTGTAGTATGTATAAATATTGTTGCTTGGGTATGCGTTTATAATTCTGTAGAAGAAATGGAGGAAATCTGGTTGGAGCTTTGTTTTTCCCCTTTTTTTTCCTCTATTGATAATAATTTGGTTCAAACTATGTCTGGCGGTGGTTAAGATATACATTTTAAATTTCTAAGTTAGGACATAACAAAGGATGGGTGGGGTATTTATTCCCTTTTTTTTAATGAAAGAATTTTTTTTATTAATATTAATATTCTATGGGGTGTTTATTCTTTTTAGCTTGTGCTTGCGATGCGGCTCTAGCTGGGAGAAGTGAAGGTGGTTGAGATGGTTAGATGCCTATTTATGGGCAGTTTGGGATGGGTAGTTGCCCCCTCTGGGCAGGGGATGAGTTCCCCTACTCAGCGCTATTGGCGCTTTATATGGTGGTTTGTTTTCTGGTTTTTGTTGTGTTTTATTTTTAATAATTTTGTATGTTTGTTAAATGTAGTGGTTTTAGTTTATGTAGTTTTTATATTTGGTGGACCATGCGACACTAAGGCTCAACAGTTTGTGGTTCGGGTTCCTCCTCTCTGGAATTTAAATGTAATTGCAGAAGATTATGGCTAATGATTTGATTAAATGGTGTACCTGGAACATCAAGGGAAGTCACTCACCAATTAAGAGGAAGAAGGTACTCTTGAGTCTTAGAAAGGAGAAGGTGGATATTGCTTTGTTACAGGAGACACATTTGGATGACAAGGAGCATTTAAAATTACAGCAGAATGGCTTTGACCGAGTTTATTTTTCATCATTTAGTACCAGAAGTAGGGGAGTGGCTATATTGGTAAGGAAAAATCTCTCATTTAAATTGTTGGAATGTGTTAAAGACACAAACGGGAGTTTTGTAATTCTTAAAGCCTTGATAAATGGGGAAGAATATGGCATTTTAGATGTTTATTGTCCCCCAGCTCATCCTCTTAAATTCTTGGTAGATGCTTTTTCTAAACTGATAAGTCTCAAGTCTCGGCACATCATTATAGGGGAAGATTTTAACTGCCTCATGGACCCCACAGTAGACAGGTTGCCTAAAGGTCTCTCAATACCCTCTGCACAAACTAAACAGTTATTGGGTCTGCGTGGGGAATTTGGGTTAGTGGACGTCTGGAGGTGTCTCCACCCTACAGGTAGGGATTTCACGTTTTTCTCCAATCTGCATAGATGTCACACGAGGATTGATTTTTTTCTGACCCCTGCGGTAATCCTGGATCTGGTGGCATCCTGTACGATTGGTAATATTGCCATCTCTGATCATGCTCCAGTGTACCTCATGGTTAAAATTAAGGATGTTACAGTGGATTCAAGGTACTGGCGAATGGACCCCTTTATTCTCATGGACAGCAGGTTTGTGGAGTATTTCTCTAGGGAATTTCGGGCATTCCTAGACATCGGCAGAGGCTCGGTTGATAGCTCATCTGTTCTCTGGGAAACTGCCAAAGCTTATGCCAGAGGGTTAGTTATTTCATATTCCGCAAGTAGGAAGCGGCAGAAGGGTGGGCAGCAATGTCTCCTTGAAGCACGGTTGAAGGCAGCCGAGAAGGCCTATTTTGACAGACCCTCATTGGTCAAACTACAGATGATTACGGCACTGCGGTCTACACTAAATTCCGTGCTCACGCAGACAGCAAAGAAGGAGCTGGCTTTTGCAAAGCAAAGATTATACGAGCATGGTGACAAGCCAGGCAAATACTTAGCATACCTTGCCAGAAAGAGAAGTGCCCCACAAACCATTACAGCGATTAGGGAAGGGTCTGGGAACCTAACATGTAATTCTAAAAAGACTAATGTGGCATTCCAGAGATTCTACTCTAAGTTATGTCAGTCTGAGAAATGTGAGGAGGGGCAGGCCAAAATGGTATCCTCTTTTAGAGATCTGAAGCTCCCAGGTGTGACTCCCGAACAACGGTCCTTTCTCAATGCCCCATTATCAGAGCAAGAAGTGCAGGAAGCTGTGAGGCAGCTTCAGAGTGGAATGGCGCCCGGTCCTGATGGACTTCCCAGTGAATTCTATAAGGAATTTATAAGTATACTGTCAGGCCCGATGCTGAATATGTTTAATGATTCATACAGTCATGTTTGTTTCCCATCATCTGAGAGAGGCCAATATTTCACTTATCCTTAAAAATGGGAAGGATCTGGAAGACTGTGCTTCATACAGGCCCATCTCGCTCTTAAATGTGTACTTTAAGATCCTCTCTAAGGCACGTGCATTAAGGCTGGAGACTGTGTTACCCTCTATTATTAAAGAGGATCAGACAGGCTTCATAAAGGGTCGCAGATCCTACAATAACATTAGGAGGCTGCTTAACGAATTCAAGCATGCCAATATCAGTCAATACAGGGATTGGTGATTTCTTTAGATGCAGAGAAGGCATTTGACCGAGTTGAGTGGCCGTACCTTTTCTATACTCTAGACCGGTTTGGTCTGGGCGAAGTTTTCATAAGATGGCTAAAGATGGGCTACAGTGTACCTCTCGCTGCGGTCACTACCAACGGGGTACGATTAAGCAACTTTAATATTTCTAGGGGCAACCGGCAGGGCTGTCCCCTTTCACCATTACTTTTTACGTTGGTGATTGAACTGTTGGCAGAGGCCATTCGTGGGGATCTCAATATATCAGCTCCAGAAGTGGGGTCAAAATTACATAAGATCTCGCTGTATGCAGATGATGTTCTAATTTTCTTGACAAATCCAGCAGTCTCAGTGCCTTGCCTGATACAATGCATTCACGCGTTTGGTGCTTTTTCAGGGTATAAGATTAATTTTGCTAAATTAGAGGCTATGCCTATGGGTGGTCTTAGGAAAGAGTTTACCCTTGAGAGTGACTATAGATTCCCATTTAGGTGGTCAAGGGGGGTTTTGTGTATTTGGGCATATTCATTACTCCAGTTCTGGATTGGCTGTTCAAAACCAATTTTACTCAATTATTTGAAAAAAATTAAACAAGATCTCCAAAGATGGGAGGCACTTCCAGTCTCATGGTTGGGTCAAATAGCACTTATTAAGATGAATATTCTCCCTCGTTTGCTCTACCCTATACGGATGCTCCCCCTGATTTTCAATAAACAAACACTCAGGAGACTGAACAGTTGGTTCAGCTCCTTTATCTGGCACCGTAAATGGACCCTCATTAAATTAGTCAAACGGCAGTTGCCTCACAGATTGGGGGGAGTAGACCTTCCGGACATTAAAGATTACCAATTAAGTTCGCTTTTGACCTACATAAGTGACTGGGTTTGTGGGGATTCTCTTTCAATATGGCTAAATATCGAAGTTTCCCAGGCAAGGTGCCCCTTACCAGTTTGCTGTTTTTGGACAAAGTGAGGACAGTTAGGGAATATTGCCATAACCCAATCGTCATCAATACTGTTAAAGCATGGAGGGCAATTCGGCAGAGGGAAGGTAATATTGGCAAAACATCTTTGTTTACACCTTTAGTGGGTATGCCGAGTTTTCAACCAGGTATGATAGATTCAGGATTTAAACGTTGGGCAGCTAGGGGTATATCTTGCATGGGTGATTTATTTGAGGAAGATATAATGATGTCCTTCGATCAGTTAGTACGGAAGTACGAGTTACCTAATAGAGACCTCTTTCGTTTTTTTTCAAGTTAGGGACTTTATTCAAAAAAAGACCACACTTTTGACTGATCTCTATAAATCTTGCATAGAAAGAGGGGTACTAAGGGCTAAGCGTACACTCTCTGTCAGTACTCTATATCACCAATTGGGGGGTGCCACCTCAGATGAGTCTGATCGACTCTGCAAGATGTGGGAAGGAGAGCTGGGTGTTAAAGTTTCTTCAGAGGCATGGGAGGATATTTGGGAGAATGCAAGGAAGATAGAAATTTGCAATAGGACCCATGCTTTACAGTTGAAGATTCTTCACAGGGTCCACTTAGCCCCAGACCGTTTGTCAAAATTTAAACCAGGGATATCTTCAGCATGTCCTTAAGTGCAAGGTCTGTACGGGTACTCTTACCCATTGTCTTTGGTCTTGTGACAGGCTTCAAACATATTGGAGCACTGTGGTGGGTGCAATGGAGAGGATTTTAGGTGTAAGGGTGAAGAAGGACCCTATTTCGCTCCTTTTGGGCCTACCCATTGTATTTCCTGCAGACTCGTATAAGGAAAAACTTTTCAATATTCTTACATTCTGTGCAAGGAAGAATATCTTGCTAGGTTGGATATCAGAAAACCCTCCAGGCCTGTCGGGTTGGCGGAAGATTGTTATGGAGCATATTCCCCTAGATTTTCTCCCAAATATGGTACACCACAAAACTGAGAATTTTTACAAGACATGGCAACCCTTTTTGAAATACCTGGACACAGATTTATCTGCCACACTAACAAGGGTTTTTATATAGCCGTAACGATTGTGTTTCATGAGTCCAATATCCAGGGAGGTGGACCTGTGAATGTATAAGTGTTTTGTTTGGCTGGGCTGAGTTATTACTATTTATTTGTTTGTTGTTAGGTATTTATTTAGTTAGTTAAATAGTTAGTTTAGGTTTTTTTTAAATTTTATACTTCTCTATATATGTTTATACATTCATATATGAGGGTAGGTTAGGGAATTTTTTTATTATTTGGGTTTAGTTTTGTACTGTTTTGAATTGCATTGTTTTGTATTTGTAATATTTAAAAATCTATTTTTTCTTAATAAAAATATATTATTAAAAAAAAGTAGCTCGATGTCATATTTAATTTGATCATGCTCCTGTGAAGTGCCATGGGATGTTTTACTGCATTAATTGTAATTGTTCCCACACAACAAGCACTCAGTGGCATTTGACTGGCTTCTGGTGCCCTAGCTATGTATCTCAAAGTAAAATTAGATTACTGACAGTGTGGAAACAGGCCCTTCGGCCCAACAAGTCCACACCGACCTTCCGAAAAGCAACCCACCCAGACCCATTCCCCTGCATTTACCCCTTCACCTAACACTATGGGCAATTTAGCATGGCCAGTTCACCTAACCTGCACATCTTTGGACTGTGGGAGGAAACCAGAGCACCCGGAGGAAACCCACGCAGATACGGGGAGAATGTGCAAACTCCACACAGACAGTTGCCTGAGGTGGGAATTGAACCTGGGTCTCTGGCGCTGTGAGGCAGCAGAGCTAACCACTGTGCTACCGTGCCACCCACAACATAAGTTCCAACTGTGCAAACATATATGTATCATTTCTGTAGCTCTGATTTCATATACAAGTGGTATTATTCACTGTTTGGTTTATACGTTTTTGATGACACCTCTACTTTGGCTCTTATTGCATTGATGACTTATCCACTTACGTAATTTTGAAATTCTGATTTTTTTTCTGCAATTATTCAGAGGATGTGGGCATTGTTAGCTCTACCAGTATTTATTGCCCATCCCTAGTTGCCCTGCAGGAGGTGGTGGTGGTGAACTGCCCTCTTGAACTGCTATAGCCTTTTCAGTGTAGGTGCACCCTCAGTGCTAACAGTGAGGGCAGTTGGAGGATGTTGATCGAGTGACAGTGAAGGAAAAGATAATTTATTTCAAGTCAGGATGGTGAGTAGCTTGGCAGAGGACTTGCAGATGATGTTTCCATCTGTCTGCTGTCCTTGTCATAAATAGTGGTGGTCATGTATCTGAAAGGTGCTGTCTAACCAAGTCTAAATGAGTTTCTTCAATATACCTTGTAGATTACGCACACTGCTGGTACTGTGCATTAGTAGTAGAGGGAGTGAATGTTTATGAATGGGTGTGTGTGTGTGTGTCAGTCAAGCAGGTTGCTTTGTCCTGGATGGTGTCAATCTTCAGATTGTTTTATCAGAGTTCCACTCACCCAGGCAAGTGGGGAATATTCCATCATACTCCTGACTTGTGCCTTATAGATAGTTGTCAGAGTTTGGGAGTCAGGAAAATGACCTAGCTTCTGACCTATTCTTGTAGCCACTGTATTTATATGGCTAGTCCAGTACAGTTTCTAGGCAGTGGTAACCCCTAGGCTGATGATAGTGGTGCATTCAGCAGTGGTGATGCCATTGAAAGTCAAAGGATGATAGTTATATTTTCTATTTTGGAGATCGTCACTGCGTGGCACTGTGAAACAGAAATGTTACTTGTCAGCCCAAAACTGGATATTGTCCAGGTCATGCTACATTTGGACAGAGACCGCTTCAGTATCTTAAAACCAAAATAACTGCAGATGCTGCAAATCAGAAACAAAAGTGGATGTTGCTGGAAAAGCTCAGCAGGTCTGGCAGCACTTGTGAAGAGAAATCAAAGTTAACATTTTGCATCCAGTGACCATTCCTCAGAACACGTTATACTTAGTCAAATGCACTCTTGATGTTCAGGGCCTTTCCTCTGGAATTCAGTTCTTTTGTTCATTTTTGGACTAAGGCTGTAATAAAGCCAGGAGCTGAGGGGCCTTGGCAGAATCCAAACTGGGCATTTATTGCTAAGCAAGTATTGTTTAATAGCACTCTGGATGACATTCCATCACTTTACTGAGGATTAAGATTAGCTGGTTGGGACTGTAGTTGGCTGTCGTGGATTTTCCTTTTCATTGTATAGGATATATCTAGGCAATTTTCCACACTCTCGGGTAGATGTTAATGCTGCCCTTGTATTGGAAGAGCTTTGCAAGGAGCGCAGCAGATTCTCGAGCACAAATCTTCAGTATTGTTGACAGAATACATCAGGGCCCATAGTCTTTCCAGTATTTATTGCCATCAGCCATTTTTTGTTATCATGTAAATTGAGTGAAATTGGCTAAAGACTGGCATTTATGAGGCTGAAATGGATTGTCCACTTGACACATCTGACTTAAGTCTGTTGCAAAATGCTTAAGCCCAGCCTTTTGCATTGATGTGGTGGGCTCCTTATCATGGAGGATGGGCATATTTGTGAAGTCTGCTCCTGTCTTGAAAGCGGTGCTCCAAAAGCTAGTGTGCTTCCAATTAAACCTGTTGGACTATAACCTGGTGTTGTGTAATTTTTAACTTTGTCCTCCTGTCTTAATAGTTTAATTCTCCACTACCATTCACAATTGGACGGTAGGACTGCAGAGCTTAAATCTAATTTGTTGACATGAGATTGCATCGTCCTGTCTATCACATGATGCTTCCAATATTTGGCATGAAGTAGTCCTTTTTTTTAGCTTTCCCTGGTGGCATGGTGGCTCAGTGGTTAGCACTGCTGCACCTCAGCGCCAGGGACCTGGGTTCAATTCCAGCCCGTGTCTGTGATGGTTTCTTCCAGGTGCTCTGGTTTCCTCCCACAGTCCAAAGATGTGCAGGTCAGGTGGATTGGTCATGCTAAACTGCTGATCTTAAATGCAGCTATTGTGTAGTGAAAATTGTTGAGATAAAGTAAATTTGTCATTGGATTAATTCGTGAATCATAAAATAGCCCTATAGACGAACGTATAAAGCTGAAGTGTGGCCATGAAATTATACCACTAAAGCTAGTTTGAATCGGCTTGCAGTTTTAACATGGCAGACAAAGTACCTTGATGATAAGTGTTTGAAGTTAATTTTCCACTTTGTTATATAAATCTAGCTTATGATCTAATTAATAACTCTAATGAGCAACTCAATGTATGAGTATACCTAGCATATAAAGTACATGGTTCACAGTTGTGACGCACAGTATGATTGGACTTATTTGGACTAATTAATTTAGAACAGATGAGTCCTTGTAGTAATTTCTCAGTTTTTAATCTGATTAGTTGAGTTCATTCTTTAAAAAAACCCATTATTTATACTATTAAAAGTAAATGACCACAGCCTGTACCCATCTCTGTAAAAATAAAATTCCTAATCAAATTTCAGAGTTTCCGTGCTAGAGTAAGAAATCCTGTCTCTAGGATTATGTATCTTAATAAATAAATACAACCATTGAACTGCTCCTAAAAGAGACCTTCTTTTCTCTTTAACACAGAAGTTCATGTAGAATTCAGAATTGATAATAATCTATCTCAAAGTAACAAAGGATCATCGTTCATGCAGGTCTTCCAGATGCATCCTTATTTCTTGAATGCTGATTCACAGTTCAGTTGTTGCATTGATTTAAATTGAGCGTATATGTGCAAGTTTATTTATCATAGTTGATTTTTTTTTTAAATTCACTCTTGGGGAATGGGTGTTGCTGGCTAGGCCAGCATTTATTATCCAGACCTAATTGCCAAGAGAGTAGTTAAGCATCAAGCACATTACTTTGGGTTTGGAGTCATAAGTAGGCTAGATCAGGTGCAGATGGCAGATTTTCTTCCGTAAGGGACATGAGGGAACCAGATGGATTTTTCCTTATGGCAATCAGCAATGGTTACATGGTTACCATGATGCTGTGTTTAATTCCAGATTTCTATTGAATCCAGGTCCTCAGAACACTAGTCTGCGTTTCCTGACTACTAGTGCCATGACATTACCACTACACCACTGCCTCTATGTTTTATTGGTTCAGTACTGGTACTTCTGTAAGAATTGATCCAGGGTCATAGATCAGTAAAAGGAGTCAAGGAGTCACAAGCAATTTATTGAGGAATGATAAGTAATAATTCACCTGAAAAATACCATCAGAATAAGTGCATATATGACCTGTAGCAGCTGAGGACGATTTACCAGTCTCAGATTAAATAGATGAATGAGGCTTAGAAAGCAACATGACAAATGGGAGCAGGCACAGACTAAATGAGCCACTGAGCCGGCTATGCCATTTGGACAACTGTGACTGATCTTCACAGCTTGATTTTCCCACCTTCTCTCTATCCCTTGAGCATCCAAGAGTCCATCTGTTTTATCTTAAATATATTCAGTGTATTAAATATATTCAATGATGGAGCAGCCACAATTATCTGGGTTTGAAAATTCAAAGATTCCACAGCACTTTGAGTAAAGACGTTTCTCCTCATCTCTGTCATAAATTGCTGGCTTTTTATCCTCAGACTGTGTCCCTGTAATCTAAATTCTTCAGCCAGGGGAAACAACATCTCTCTGTTCATCCTGTCAACTCACTTCAAAATCTTATGTAAATCAATGAGATCAGCTCTCATTCTTCTGAACTCCAGAAAGCATAGCCCAATTTAATCAGCCTCTCAACAGAGGACAACTACAGACTGATCTCTGTAGCTTGTGGTAACAATACTTTCTTCTTCAATTCCCTCTTGACCTAGATGGAGGTATTACACTGGAGACAGCAAAGATTCACCTTAGTCGTTTAAACTGACCAAGACATTTGACATGAATTGGTTCCAATGTGGCGGCAGGGTTGCATGCCGGCTTTTGTCCGGGGCTTGTCTGCTCCCATCTACTTTCTTCCTTCTTTTCTTTTTACTTCTGCTCTTTTTCCTCCTTTTTTCTTTCTTTTTTGTTTTCTTTGGCAGTTTAGTCAGCGAGAGTAGACCATGTACAGAGTCATGGCAGCCTACCGGTGGTCGGAGGCTTCAGTGGCACCTCCTGGCAGTTGGAGGCAGCGACAGCAAGGGTGTCCGCATTCAGGGGATTGTGGAGGGGAAATGACAGCAGTGACAAAGCTCCTTCAGTGATCGGCAGCGGAGAGTTCAAGATGGCAGAGTCAGCAAGGTTAACATCTCTGAGGAGGGCAGCTGGAGCATGACTTGGCATGGTTGTGGCCTGGCCTGGTAGTAGAGTCAAGGACTACTGGCAGAGGGGAGTCCTGGCATTGGCACAGCAGCAGCAGCGTGGCATGCCTGGAGTGGGTCTCCTGGTATCATTGCGGTGGCAGCAGAGCTAGGGACTCCTGGTTGCATTTGATGTAGGCCCAAAAGGGGACTGCTGGTTATTGGTGAGTTGTTGGTGGTAGTAGAGCTGGGGATGTGTGGTTGCAGGGTGAAAATTGGGTTTGGATGGGACTCAGCGGCAACAACGAAGAGATGGTGCCTAAAGAGTGGCGACTGTTACGTTGTGTCCTGTGCAGACAGCAGTGAGGTGGTGGGAGAAGGCTGGCAGCACAGGTGTCACTGGTGAGCAGGCTCAGAACTCAGGGCTTAGAATGGAGACAGTGGAACAAAGATAGACTGTCTTTTAGTTATATCTTTTTACTCTTTTTTTAAACTATTCAAAATGGCGCCAGGCTGTGGTAACAGTTGAAGCTTCTCACTGGATTACTCACTATAAAAATACAATGATCCAATGTGATCTTTTCCACCTCAGCTGCTTAGTCATAAAAGTCAACGGTAGACAAGCAGGAGGCTGGAAGACACCCTTCTTCAGGGTTACACCCGAAATGTCGATTTCTCCACCACCTGATGCAGCCTGCCTTGCTGTGTTCTTCCAGGCTTCTGCTTGTCTACCTTAGATTCCAGCATCTGCAGTTTTTTTTTGTCTCTAATCATAGAGGTCTACAGCATGGAAACAGGCCCTTTGACCCAACCTGTGCATGCCACCCTGTTTTCACAATTAAACTGGTCCCATATGCTGGCGTTAGGCCCATTTCCCTCCATGCCTATCCCATCCATGTACCTGTCTAAATGTTTCCTAATGACAAAATTGTACTTGCTTTCACCACTACCTCTGGTGGAAGCCCATTCCAGACACTCACCACCCTCTATGTGAAAAGATTGTTCCTTTGGACCCTTTGTATCTCTCCCCTCTCACCTTAAACCTATGCTGTCTAGTTTTAGACTTGAGGAGAAAGTGAGGTCTGCAGATGCTGGAGATCAGAGATGGAAATTCTGTGTCAGAGATTTAATAGCAGTATTGTCTATGGGACTGTATGATTAACTTGCAGTCCTGAAGAAGGGCTAATGCCCGAAACGTCGATTCTCCTGTTCCCTAGATGCTGCCTGACCTGCTGCGCTTTTCCAGCAACACATTTCCATCTCTAGTTTTAGACTTCCCTACAATGAGAAAAAGGAGTTGGCTATCTGCCTTAACTATGCCTCTCAGGCTTTGTTTGTATACTTTTCTTTAGGGGGTGGATATTTTAATATTCAATTACATCTTCAATTGCCTAGTCACCAGGTACAGGAAGCGAATATGTACTGTTCCATTCCAGCTACTCGTAAACAGTGAAATTATCCCCTTGTTTAGCTCTTCTTTGAACATCTTGTTACCTCCATCTATAGTTTGATGTAGGCTGCACTTGTCTCATGTTGCACATGATTCCTTCTCAGGGTCAGAGTGCCTAAACAATACAAGTGCCTGGAATTAGTCCTTCACTGGATAATAGCTTGATGAAAAGATTTTATTCAATAGATGATACGGGGATAGTGGAAAAAGAACAAAAGAGCAGATCTGGGATCGGGCAGAAAATGAGAGACTCTGCATGACAAAAGAGGTTTTGGAACAGATAGATAATGAGATAAGCAAAGAAACAAAAGACGGGCTCAGCTGATGTATGAATCGCAGAATATCGAACAGCTGTCAAAAAGCAAAAAGTAGAGTAAAAGAAATGAACAAAGCATTGACACATGGAAAGTAAAGGAACTAAAATGGGGGAGCAGAGATTGCAGTGTGAAATTATTGAATTCACTGTTGAGTCCAGAAGGCTGTAGAGGTACTCCTAATTGAAAGATAAGGTACTCCTCTTCAAGCTTGTTTTGAGCTTCATTGGAACATTGCAATGGATCAGAAAGCAGAGACGTCAATGGGAAAGAAGGATGAAGAATTAAAATGACAGGCCACCAGAAGCTTGCCATCATGCATGCAGATACAACAAGACCAATTCCACAAAGCAGTCACCCAATCTGCATTTGGTCTCAAATGTGTTGCAAAGACTGTATTGTGAGCAGACAGTACTGTATACTAAAATGTTTCTTTCTGCACAGATGCCGGGAATATTCCCAGTATTTTCCATTTTATTTCAAATTTCTAGCATCTGCAATATTTTGCTTTTGAATGACAACATAATCTTGTTTGTGGGAATGTTGATTGAGAGAAAAATAGCGATGAGAACTCTGTTCGATTTCGAATGGTATTTTGGGCTTGTATATAACAATAGAGGCAGATTGGCCCTCAGTTTTCCAATAAATAGCACCACAGCGACATTGCATTTCTTCAATACCGCATGAATTATCAGCTCACTTTATGTAGTCAAAACTATTTTTTTCTGGAAACTACAACCTATGGCTTAGGTGAGATTTTCTTATAGGTCTATGGTCTCTCTTCCATTTTAGATTGCTTCCTGTATTTTGATGTGGAGGGGCAGATGTTGAACTGGGTAGACAAAGTTAAAAATCACACATAACCAGGTTATAGTCCAACAGGTTTATTTGGGACTACTGGCTTTCAGAGCACTGCTCCTTCATCGGGTAGCTTTGGAGCAGGATCATACGACACAGAATTTAAAGCAAAAGATCACAGTGTCATGCAATGGTAATGATATATTGAACAAACCTAGATTGCTGTTAAGTCTTTTATCTTTTAGAATGGGTTGCAGGTTTCGGTTCATTAATATGTAAATCCCAGAACTTCTTTCAAGTCACCTTCTTGAGGTAACCTAAGTTATAACTTAAGAAATCTGCAACCCATTCTAAAAGATGAAAGATTTAACAGCAATCTAGGTTTGTTCAATGTATCATTTCATTTGCATTACATTGCGATCTTTTGCTATAAATTCTGTGTCTTATGATCCTGCTTCATAGCTACCTGATAAAGGAGCAGCACTCTGAAAGCTAGTACTCCCAAATAAACCTGTTGGACAATAACCTAGAGTTGTGTGATATTTTTAATCTTGTCCTACATTTTGGTAATAGAATTCTAAATTGAGTAGTTTCCTTATTAATAGTTATATATATTCTGCAATTCTAATATATCCTATTTTTTAAAAGCCCTGATTATTAGCTGTATGCTGTTATCACATCCACCTCAGGCTTTCCCTCTGAGCTTCAGTCCACACCATAAACCTACATTCCCTAGACATTAACTCCATCCCACTTCCTAGCCACAGCCTAATGCTGAAACAGAATATCCACAATCTCACAGCCCTATTTGGCCTAAGATAAATCTTCAATCCCATCTCTTTTTCATCTATAATACTGCCTAGTTCCACCTCCATAATAACCATTACAGGTGGTTCTGGGATAACATGTTTTGGCAGTGTGATTTGGCTATAACGTTGCTGAAGAATTTGGGAGTGGTATTTTTGAGAATACTTAAGATTCCAGCGGGGATTGGTTCACATGCTTTGTTCTGCGCATGCGCCGATATCACCACATGGTTCTGCACATGCACCAATGTCCGTGCCATTCTGCCCATTCACAATGTCAGTGCCGGCCTTCTTACTGTTCTGAGCATGTGCCAATGTCAGCTGCCGACAGAGTAGCTTTCTGTGAGAGGTGCTGTACAGAGAGCAACTTCTTGCCTTTTTTAAATGTACCATGTTAAATTTACTTTTGTGTCGTTAATAAATATGATTTCCACCTTCATTCCGGCTGTGCTGTACTTTGCATTGGACCTTTGAGCGATTGTGAATGATATTTTTTTACTGGACTTCTCCAATCCTACTTTCCCAGAGGCCCAATTATTTCTATTAAGCGATTTTCTATTAAGCAAGGTTTCGCTGGAACACAACTCTGGCATTATAGGAGAATTACCTGAATCTACTCCTGCCTCCACCCATTTGCTTTGCTCACTCAACTTTTAAATAAATTCTGCCTGGACTCCCATCTCTCATCGTTCATAAACTTCAGATTTTCTGAACTTGGGCTATCTTTTCTCACATAAACTCCTTTTCATCCGTCACCCTTGTAGTTTTTAAACCACATCGGCTCTCAGTCCGCCACCTTGATTTTAAAATACTTATGCTTGCTTTCAAACTCTTTAATGATTTAGCTCCATCCTGTCTCTGTAGCCTCCTCAAAATCTTGGTCTACCCATGCTGATATCTGTGCATCAAATTCCATATCTGGCAACTGCACCTTTCAATTGCCGCAGCTCTAAACTCTAAACTCAATTGCCGCAGCTCTAAACTTCACCCATCTCTCTTTAAGACACTCTTTAAATTTTACCTCTTAAAAAAGCTTTTTGGTCATTTATCCTAGTACTTTACTGTGCTGCTCAGTGGCAATTTCCTTTCTTATAACCTTCTCTGGTATGCCTTGGGATGTGCTGCTTTTATTAAAGGCTATAGACACACAATGTATTGTTTAAAGAAGAGTCCAGCACACATTTAGGAATTTAATTCCTTTTCTTCAGTTTATTTTCTCTCAGCCTGGAGCACAATGGAGGATTATAGTGTTTTATTTATATTGTTATACCTCATATATTATACCTTTCCTACTCCTTTATCTATGTATAGATTCGGTTCCAGGTCCCTCTAACAATTAGGGAATCTGTAAGTCACACTTTTGATAGCAATTTGTTTTAAACATCATTGATCCCTAATGGGATCATTTTCCAAACTTATGACCTCTATTTTCTAAACTTATGACCTCTCTCCAGCAGTGGTTCTCAAACATTTTTAGTTGTTTTTCAAAATTGATTAGTAATTACTGACTCCCTAGTTAAATCTAATCTTGATGTGAAAAGCTGTATGTAATCAGTATATTAGTGAGGTATATGTTCTAATATTTTTCTACAAAAGTATTTACTTACAGATATCAATGATATAAGTGTTCTTGCTTCTCATTCACAGAGTCTATGTATCCATGCATACCCCATTTCTAGGTGAACGAACCACCCCAATCTGCATTGCACACATGACAGCTATTGTCATGTTCCGCCTCCCAGTTCACATTATTCCGTGGTAAAACTGTGAACTCCAGTTTGAAAACTATTGCGCTGAGTGTAAAAACCATTCGTTCATCTATTTGTCACACCTAGAAATCTGTGTGTTTTTGTTCATATGTGTTTTCCTGTATGGAACCAAATCAAAATCCTCATCTGAGTCATCTGTGTCCTCACTGTAGCAAATGAATTATCTTTCCCTGTGGTGTTGTTGCAGCCCACCTGTATCTGGTGACTCATTGTGCACTGGTCCCACAATGTCAGTTGAACAAATGTCTTTCATTGCTATCAACTGAGGGACCTTTTTCCTCAGAAAATAATTGATGCTTATTCATTTTATTTGAAGATATATTTGCCAGCTAAATTTTGGATATCTGTAAACAAAAATGTAGAAAGGAAAGTTGTGATGAAGGAAGAACAGTTGGACTGGAATGCACAAGACACGTGCATTCTGTCATTTCTGAGTGTTTCAGTGCTGCCAGGTGCAATAACCTGAGAAATTCCCACCCCTGTAATGCAGAACATGTCTCCATTGCATGTACATGACATGCAATGGACACTCAAGCTTTTCATCACCTCATATATGTTGCTTTCCTGGGTCAGTTGAATAACCCCACACAACCTACATAGAAGGGGTGGCTCAGGGGGATGTGCATCATTTCTCCTGAAGGACTGCCATTGATGCAGAAGTCCACACCTAATAATCTGTGCCTGTTTGCCTCCTTTAAGCTATAGAAATGTCTTTGACAACAGGGACCTTGAGAAGTCACCAAAGTTCGTGTTAAATTAAGTACTCATCACTATTGTTGTGAAACCTGCACCATCTACCAATATCATAACAAAGCCCTATTCCTGGAGAGCCATCTCTCCAATAGATAGGCCATTGGGTCCAGCTGCCCAAAAACTAATCCTTCAACAGTTTCTTTAACCAATGCCGAAAACGGATATATATGGATATGATGTAGTCACCCTAAAGCATGGAGACATTGACACCACATTGACTGAGAGGAGAAAGTTTTTAGCTGCTCAGCACAGCACCTCATAATCCATCAAAGGTGCAAGCTATTTCAAGGCTCACTGACTTGGCTGTGAAGAAGAAGGTGGTGGCAGAAGAAGGAGAAGAAAGACAACCCAGGGCTGTGAATTCCATTTCACTATCTAACTGCATGCCATCATTGTGGATTCCAAGTTGGGCTCCTCAGCTAGCCTGACAAATGTCATCCTCAATTCCAAGGGACAGCTGATGACATACAGTACATTCACCATAATAAGCAGGCACATTTGCATCCCATATGCCAATGAGACCACACACTGGAAAACCGTGCTTTTTCAACACAGGCACACATGCATGTGCGCACACGCACACACATAGACCCCACCATAAGCCATCGTCTGGGATGAATGTGTACAACGCAAGTGGGTGGCATGACATATTAGGGCTGGTACATATGGGGGAAAGGTGTTACGGTGTTCCAAGGAAGTAAGGAGATGGTGCACATGGCATGAAGGGTAAGTAATGTTGGAAGCTGGGGGGTACTGAGAACAAGTGAGAGAAGGTTTCACTTGCAACAAAAGGTGACAGAACATGAGTTTGGCAATGGCTTGGTGCAGTGAGTTGGCAGAGAGTAGATTATTGTACTGACACTGGTGGAGCAGGGAAGGCCATTCACCTTACTGCACTGCTGCACTTTTCCCCCCTCACCCTGAAGATGGTGCTGACCAGGGTGGCGATCTCTCAAGGTTGTTCAAGTCTGCTGGTGTTGAGGATCTAATATTTGAATTTAGGCTGTTGTCAAAAGCAACAAGTATATGTAGATTTTTATTAACTACAAAATGACTTTTAAATTTAAAATTACACAACAAAATGGCTGCAAGTAATGATTTGACTGTGTGAACTTGAATTGATGCTTTGCTAAGTTGGTTGTATTTAGAGATAAGAGAGAACAATGGATTTTTCATAATATGAATCATAAGACAGTGATTTAGTATTCGAACTAACCTTGAACTGCTTGCATAGGATGGTGCTCCATGTAAATTAAGAACCCTTTCCTGGGGAATATCATTGGGTTAACCCGCTGTAAATTATGTCACCTTACTATATGTGATTGGTCTTTTCTTGTAATTAAGGCTGTACTATCTCTTAAAAAACATATAAATAATGTGTAAATTTTTAATGTAATTGCGCCATTTCTCCACGGCACACAGAAGCTTTTAACCTCTATGTTGCTGGACAAATTTGTGCCAGGCTGCCTTATTTTATTAAACTGGTAACCTTGCTTTAAACAGACTGTACTCCTCGTGATTTTTTTGACTGATCTCGAACCAAGAGGCCCCTTTGGAGGGGTCTAGATCTTCACTGTGGCCTCTTCTGGTCCTCCATGTATAGTGCTCCTTATCTCTCAACCACTCCATCCACAAGGACCTCTAGGTCCCTCCCTGAGAACTATTGTACCAGCCTCTGCTTCTCTGCCATCTCTCCTGATTCCTTCACGCCTGAACAGGGCAGCTGCCAGGTTTGCAGTAGGCTGTGAAAGATGGCAAGGGCGCTAGTCTTAGAGCGCATGTCCAGTCAGTGGTCAGTTGCTCTGAGAACAGTGTATAGTAAGATGAGACAGAAATCGAATTGATATTTGCCATAATGGTAGTAATGCCAGTTAATGCGGTAAGTTTGATGAGATACGGTATGAAACCTTGCTCGGTCTCACAGTGAGAACCACTCCACCAAACTCAACGTGATGCGCACATAATCAAAAGAACGTAAAATTCAACCCAAAATGGATGTGACAAGAACCAGTTGCATTACGTTATCCGTCAGGATTCATTTTGGCTGAATGCACTAGAGAATGTAAGGAAGAGGCATTTGTGTAGAATAGAGAGAAGCAAATTTAGGCTGATGCTAAAGAATATTTTTCACAGTATAAGACTTGAAAGTACCTTAAGATTAGATGAAGGGAGGGAATACCATACATGGAAAGTACACTGCATTAATGGGAGGCAATGATCTGTTTTCCTACTTGGTTTGATCTAGTTTGATCATTGAATGCTTTCTTGCATTCCTTCCAGATGTATAAGTTATGAAGGAAGCATTTTCACTCTTGATGACCTCCTCCCATTCCGTTGGACTGTGCTTGTGAGCTTGTAGTTCTCTTCACAAAAGCTTAAAGTTTGTAATTTAATATAAAAACAGATATGCCTTCTTAGATTTCTACAAGACTTTAAATCCTGCAGCAGCAGTACTAGACTTCATGCATGACAATGTGTTTGGAGCTCAGTTGTGTTAAGGATATGTATTTGTATTTATGGCCTATGTGAAAAATGGAAGATTAGAAACTGTTTTGACACTTTCTGGATTAAAAATTGTTTTTGCCATGTGATCTTTTGGAAAATGAGGGCAGCAGTTTACTAAATGCTGTAGCCTACCTGATGTCCGCAGAAAGCCAAATGCCTTTGGAGAAAAAGAGAAATGAAGATTTTTGGAGTTATGAAATCAGGCTTATGGCTCTTAATTGTTTGAAAAAAAAACAGCTTTAGTAAAGACTCTGGACTATCTGTGATTATAGTTGCGTCGTAACACTTTCTGGATTTGATTTTCTTTTCACAGACCAAGTGGTAAATAAGGAAAGAAACCTTATTAGTACAATTCTCTCCCTTTTTCTCTCAGTAAAAGATCTTGGAACTTTGGTCAAGTTTCCAAATATCAGTATTTCTGACTATTGTACAAACCTGAAAAGCTAAACTGTGGCCACTTTCTAAAGACTCAGGTCCAGCTTGAGTTCAATCCAGATCTTCCTTCAGTCTATGGCTGTCAGCAATCTGATTCATTGACAAGAAACCTGGCGACGTAATCATCAAATTCTATCCTGTGTTTTCAGACACTTGGTCAACAGGTCTGTTTGCTTTGCTTTTAAAAAAAAAGTCTTTGCAGCATCTACTGTCCATTTATATTGTCTAAGTGTGTCTGTGTTTGGGATTAAGAGGATCTACTTCTAATTCTGGATTCTATTTTAAGAAGTTTTGTGTTACTTTTTTGAGTTTGTTAAAGAAGTCTGGTAAAAGTTTATTTTATTCTGGGAGTAATACAAAAAGGAATCAATTGACCTTTTTTGGACATTGAATCAAAACACTTATTCTAATGGTGCAACTGGTGGAATAGTAGGGTTTGATTAACTGTGCATTCTACCCATCACTTGTAATCTTGAAATTAGGATCTCTGGAACATTGTGGGTGACTTAGGCATAATTTGGATTCTATCCCAATTCAGCTCAGCTCATGCCCAAATGGAAAATCTCTGCAACTTTCTTCACATTTTCTGCAAAGATCAACAGGCAATGTATGAAAAATAAGATTGATAGCACTCTCAGTAGCCCCCTCACAGCTGGAGAAAGCTCTCTTTGATGCATAGACTAGATTCATCTTCACATTGTAAACTCATTTCCATGAGTTATGTTCTGTAAACAGTTTGCTGCAGTCAGATTAGCTTAATTGCAGACACCACATGCACAGGAACTATTAAAGACCATCCTTTGTTTTGCAGTGATTGAAATAAAACTGTCAAACTCCAAAGATAATTGAATTGGGAATTGTACTGTTACAGCTCTGTTTCTCAGAGTTTAAGCTTGTCTCTAAAAACAGCTGTATGTCATGTTCTTATAGATCTAATTCATTGTAAATATTTCAATAAAGTGTATCTAGAGAGTCATTGTGCTCCGGTTTCCTCCCACAATCTAAAGATGTGCAGGTTAGGTGAATTGGCCATGCTAAATTGCCCATAGTGTTAGGTGAAGGGGTAAATGTAGGGGAATGGGTGGGTTGCTCTTTGGAGAGTCGGTGTGGATTTGTTGGGCCAAAGGGCCTGTTTCCACACTGTAAGAAATCTAATCTAATCTAATCTAATCATCCTCACCTGTTACCTTTGGTTTTATCAATTAAAGGGTCAGTACTGTCACTATGGGAAATGGTTGTGTGACAAGTTTTATTTGTGGTAGATGTCTGTTCTGAAATGAGACTTGAGACGAACTTGCAGTGGGTTACACAGGATCCTCCTGCCTGCCTCCCCCAGGGTTTGCTGAGTTATTTGGAGACACCTATTCTGGAAGTAAAATATCTCACCTGTCCAATGTGGTCAGAATGTTAACTATCCAACACTGAGGAAGTGTCAACAAGCTGAGGACTCCCAGATCCTCAATTCTATTTTTATAAAGGCTTAGAAAAGAAATTAATTCTTTTATTTAGAGATCCTATAAATTGATTCAGCAGCAGTGAGACATACTTTTGCCCATCTGGAGGAGAGTCCACCTCAATCAATATTTTTAACTGATCCAGGTGTAAACTTGAGTCCTGACTGAGCCAGTCTACCAGGAAGTTCTACTATAAAGAGTCCTCCACTCACTAGAAAAAAGGAAATTGAGATGGGACCTGATTGAGGTTTAAAAAATCATGAAGGGTGTATAAAGTTAAAATCACACAACACCAGGTTATATTCCAACAGGTTTAATTGGAAGCTCACTAGCTTTCGCTCCTTCATCGGGTGCTTGTAGAGGGCACAATTGTCAGACACAGAATTTATAGTAAATGTTTACAGTGTGATGTAACTGAAATTATACATTGAATAATACCTTAATTGTTTGTTGAGGCTTTCATCTGTTAGAATACTATGATCGTTTCACTTCTTTTATGTGTAAATCATAAAACCTTTTTTGTAAAAGTTGCATTCTCAGGTTAACTGTAACAATTGGTGTTAGCTAGACAATATGTTGAAGGTGTTAGCCCCCTGTGTTCTCTGTCTTTGCCATAATGTTTAGACTGATTGTAAACTAAAAAGTGAGATAACAGAGTCTTACATGAATTCAAGCAGTTTTTGAGCAAAGTACAATGTAACTCTGCAAGTACAAATTCACCCCACAAACGTATATGTATATGTGTGCATGTGGGTCTGTGTGTGTGTGTCTGTCTGTGATGGGGACAGACACACACACATATATACACACACATTTTTTTTCTCGCTCTTACATGGACCTTGGAGCGGAGTATATGGAACTTACTAGCACTTGCAAAACTTAAAGGGAGTGTTAGTTGCTACTGTCCCTTTTATTCCATGACCTATAATTTTCCTCAGAAGTCTGTTGTATGGCACTGTATCAAACATGTTGTGGTAGTCCAATACACCACATCAACAGGAGAAAGTGAGGACTGCAGATGCAGGAGATCAGAGTTAAAAAATGATGAAAGGCTTATGCCCGAAACATTATTTCTCCTGCTCCTCAGATGCTGTCTGACCTGCTGTGCTTTTCCAGCACCACACATTTTGACACCAACAGTTTTGTCCTCAACAATCTTCTTTGTAACCTCTTCAAAACAAAATCTCGAGCAAGGTTGATAGGATTTTCCCTTATGAAATCCACACTGAGTTTTTAGAATCACCCTACACTTTCCAATGTTGTACAATTTTGTTCAGTCACAATCATATTTAATGGTAGACACTGTATTGCAAACTTTGCAAATGCTGGCTGGTTGGCTCAGTTTAGTACTCTGCTTGTTGCAAACACCCAAAGGAAAATGTAGTATTGACATTCTCCACTCACATCGTGTAGATTTTGGCTTGCCCCCAGATTGGTATTCTTGGGTGTTGTCCTGATGAACATATGGTGAAAATTTTGGACATTTTTTTCATAAAGGTTCCAACTCTGTATAACCAAATGACAATTAGTAAAAAAAAAAGTAGTACTGAGGAAATTAATGAAATTGTAAATGAATAAATCTTCTGATCCTGATGATCAACAGAGTGTTGAAAGAAGTGGTTGTAAACATTGTGGGTGCATTGATGGTCATCTTCCAATATTCTATAGAATCTGGAATAGTTCCAATAGATTGAAAGGTAGTAAATATAATCCTACTATTTAAATAGGAAAGAGAGAAAAAAAACAGGGAAAGTAACCAGTAAAGAAAATACTTGAATATATTACAAATGATGAGAGAACTGAATACTTAACACAGGGATTTATGAAGGAAAAATCATGTTTAACCAAATCTGTTTATTTGTTTTGTGGCTGTGACTAGCTGTAAATAAGGGGATATTAATGATGTAGTGTAAATGGATTTTCAGAAGGCTTTCAATAAGGTCCCGCACAAGAGACTAATGAACAAAATTAGAACACACCGTATTGGGGTAATATATGACATTGGTTGAGAATTATTTACAAATGAAAGGTTCAGATCTGAAATGTGGGACTCCCTTGCACTGATGCTGCTTGACCTGCTGTGCATCTTCCAGCTCCACACTTTATCGATTCTGACTTTCCAATATCTGCAGTCCTCACTTTCTCCAATTGTGTACAAATAGAAAACCAGAGAGTAGGAGTAAATGGATCATTCCTGGTTGGCTTGACTTGTAGGTTATCACAAGGATCTGGCTATTCATAATCTCTATTAATGGTTTAAATATGGAAGCCAAATGTTTCTAAGCTTGTTGATGACACAAAATTATGTAAGAATATGAGCTGTGAGGAAGCCTCAAGGGTGTTTTGATAGGCTAAATTTGCAGGAAAGAACATGACAATTGGAATATAATGTCGAAAAAATAAGTGAAATTATCCATCTTGATTGGAGAAACAGAAAGAAGAGTTTTTCAGATATAGTGAAAGATGGGGAAATGTTCGTATCCAAAATCACCTGGGTGTCTTTGTTCATGAATCATTGAAAGCAGGTGCAACAAGTCATTAGGAAGGCAAATCATATGTTGGCCTTTATTGCAAGAGGATTTGAGTACAGGAGCAATTGTTTAGAGCATTGGTGACATCCTACTGACAGTATTATGAATACTTGTCTCCTTGCCTAAGGTAGAACATTCTTGCTGTAGAAGAAGTTTACCAAAGCCTCACCAATTGATCACTGGGATGGCAGGAGTGTCTTTTGAGGAGAGATTGAAGAGACTGGGCATATCTTCTCCAGAAGTTAGAAGATTGAGAGGTATTCACATAGAAACATGCACAATCATTACAGGGTCACTGCTGGAAAGATATTCTCCGTAGAACAACAATCTCAGAAAAGGGGAGACCATTTTGAACTGAGAGGAGGAGGAATTTCTTCATTCAGGTTGGGGAATGTTGAGAATTCTGAATCCCTGAGGGTTACGGCAGCTTTGTCATGAACATACAAAATAACTGATTCATTGGTTTCTAGATATTAAAAACATCAAGGGATAAGGGGATAGTGTGGGAAAATGATGTGAAAGTAGTAGATCAGTCATGATCAAGTTGAATATCCAAGCAGGCCTGAGAGGCTGAATGGCCTACTCCTACTCCTATTTCCTATTAAGCTATAAATTCCATCCCAAATAATTGTTTATAGAAATTTCCCTACCACCAAGTTAACTTGTCCAGTCTGTAATTATTGGGTTGACCTTTACAGGGTTTTTAAAAGAAAACGGTAATGTTGGCACTTCTCCAATCCTCTAGCATGACTTTGAATCCTGTTCCCTGGATGCTGCCTGACCTGCTGCGCTTTTCCAGCAACACATTTCCAGCTTTGAATCCAGGGAAGCTTATTGCTAATGCCTCAGTTTTTACTCTCACTTTCAATATATTTGCATCAGTTGTATCATCCTTTCATCTTTTACTTATAAGTTTTGTGTCCAATATATCCTCTCTCACTAGCACCTGAAGGAGGAGCGAGGTTCCGAAAGCTTGTCTTTTCAAATAAATCTAATGGACTATAATCCGGTGTTGTGTGATTTTTGACTTTATCCATCCCAGTTCAACACCAATACCTCCACATCATCTTCAGTATCTTTGTTTGCATGTTATCCAGTCCCAGTCCAATGTCAACTTTAAGTACTGACAGCTTATCCACTGCCTCCTTTCTGTTGCTGCATTTCTTCCCCTGTCAATATGACTTGGGATTCAGGTGAATTTGTGCTGCAAGTCCCAAGAAATAGTTTGTAAAAATTAGACTCATTGGTCTGAATATGGCATCAAAGATACATTTGAAGTTGTACTGGTTAGGTTATGCTTTAGGCTTTTACTTACACAAATATTATGTAGGCATAAATGTACAATCTTCCACAAAGCAGTGCAACAGACTAAGAAATAAATTTAATTGTTTTTATTTCCATTAAATGAATTCCTTGACTTATTTAACCTACTGTACTATTATTACAGCTGCAGTGGGCTTATTATTAATACAGTTGCAGTAAGCTCATTAAAATTGCTTATTTTTCTTACAATGGCGTCCACTTGTTCAGTTGTCTGAATAACCTTACATAAAATTACTAAAAATGAATCTATGAATCTATACTGAACCATATAATAGTTTCTGAAGTGTGCGTCAGTTTCTTAGTATATTACATACTTTGGGCTGTATAAGGACTTTTAAAATATGCAACTAGTGCACATGGATCTAAGAAAGTGAACGCAATTGGAAGAACCTTCCGGAAATATTGCAAAGGGCACAAGCAAAAGTATGAATGTTATGTGCACCTTTGAGTGTGAGATGGATTGCGAAACAGAGACTATTCATTAGCTATCTATATGACAGAGAATTGAAACTTCAGACTCCATGTTAAGTGAGGAATACTACCTTATATCATGGACATGGAACACATATTGACGGAAATCAGCCACACTGATAGTACTGCCATTACAAAACTGGATTAATGACCGGAAAAAATGTGAAACCTTATTTATTATAAATAATAACAGTTGGAAGGAATGATTTCAAGGCAACAGTTTGAGCTCTAAGCTTTGATGATCGTCAGAAATGATTGGTCTCCTTGCTCCCACTTACACTGACAGCTGAGTTCCTCAATTCCATTTTGAACTTATAATAACTTCAGGTATCTGGCATACTGTATATCATTGCTGTGATCCTGCTCCTACTATCAGTCCAATTACACAGGGTTCTCTCATTGGGTGTTTTAACATTCTGAAGACCTGTATGGTGAGATGAAAAATCATGATGGTACACTTGAAAAATTTCTGCTGATGAATGTTGTTTGCCTTTTAATCACGTTATCTCTGCCATATAAAATCTTGCCAATAATAATTTACAGGTGACATGATTGTTGTATTATTATGATTGAAATATTTGAAATTGAAATTGACATTTTCATTGCAATACAGTTAGTTGTTCTTGTTGTGTAATGTTTATCATTATGAAATACAAGAGAATTTGTTTCTGTTGATCAAACTGGTGAATACAAACTGTTTAGAGCATAGATTTACTGTTGTGTCACAGTAAGTTGAAAAGCAATAAATGAACCCAAGGTGTGATATCATAAATTTTCTGAAGTTATTAATTAGACTGATTCCTGGAATGAGAATTGTCCTACAAGGAGAGATCATGTAGTCTAGGACCAAATAATGAAAGATTATCTCATTAAAGCACATAAAAATCTTAAGTGGCTTGCCAGCTAGATGCTCAGACTTTAATTCCTCTGGCTGGGAAATTAGGCATTGCAGTTTCAGAATAAGAAGTCAGCCAGTTAGGACTGGGATGTGAGAGAATTTCTTCACTCAGAGGGGTGAAGACAGCTGACGATGCTCAGTCTTGAATATACTAATTAAGGAGCATAAGGATGGTGAAGTTGATGTAGGCGATCAGCCTTGATCTTATTGAACAGTGGAGCAGGCAGGAAGTACCTATTTTCTTGTAAGGGGCATCCATGGTAATAAACTTGTATCTATGGTAGATCTTCATTAAGTAACAGATAGGCATTTCATAGGATCTAGGCCCCAATTTTAGTTAACATTAGACTATTAATCTAGAAGCATAGCTAATGTTATGAGGACCTGGGTTCAATTCATGCCATGTCAGATTTAAGAATTTGAATCCTGTAAAGAATCTTGAATTCAATAAGGACTCCAATTAAGGGTCATGATGATGACTAAATCTGTTGTCAATTGTTGGAAAACCCATCTGGTTCACTAATGTCCTTTAGGAAAGTAAACTGTCATCCTTACCTGGTCTGGCCTACGTATGACTCCACAGCAATGTGGTTGACCATTAATTGCCCTCTGAGCAATGCTGGCCTAACCAGAGGCAGGCGCATCCTGTCAGTGAATAAAACACCATTTTTACCATGACGGAGAGTGTTTCTGTGGCAGTGCTGGAAGAAATCTGGGACTCCAATTCACTACTGTTTGTTTGGATCAGCAGCAAACTGTTTTGGGGAACTGGGTTGCCATGATATGGTCCGAGTTCTCAGGGGATGTGGAATGGGGTGTTGTGTAACCATTTGGAGCAAGGGGTTACTTAGGTATTTTGAGACTGTGATGAAGATTGTTTGAATAAGATGCATAAACCCCTTGGAACCATCCTACATGTCAAGATGCATCTAGAAGTGTCAGCAAGTGTCAAAATGTATTTTTATGAACGATAGTGCCTTTCTCAATAGAGAATCTACAAACTGAACTTTAAGTAATATAGTTATATCTTTCTCCTACATAATGGAGGATACTCACTGAGTTGGCAAGAAGTGGGAAAGAGAGCCATGAGAGGTGGTAGAGGGGCATATGGTATAATGGGAGATATGAGGGCCTGCATTGCACTGTGTTGTTCTATGAGGGTTTCTGGATATGGGTAGAAGATAGGTTGCGTGGGTTAGCATGAGTAGGACATAGGGAGTATATCAGGATGAAGGGGAGTGAATAGGAGGTGTGGAGGAGGTAAAGCAACCTTTGGGATTGTAAAAAGGCATGTTGTGCATAAAAAGTACATAAACACAATAATATTGCCAAAGTTTGAAGGAACTGCCTTAAAAGAAATATGTGAATTAAACTAACACCATGATAGGCATTTCAATGCCTGTCCGTATAGCTATTATAGGATTTGAGCTAATTTACTGATCTCCCAACATTTTCACAACAGGGCATCTATTAAGTGAGCATTTTGATGGAAAGCTCCATTATTGAATGGAAATGTTTGTTACATAGGAGATTGCGTTCTTAAAAGTAAAGCACTTAAATTAAATGTTTGTTTTCATAAGGGATTAGTTGAAGAATTTTAAGCTATTGCTTTTTCTTATCAGTTATAAATTTGTTTCCCTAACTGATGACATCATCAGCATGCTGCATGTTGTTTGCCCATGGTGAGTTGGCATCGAGAGGGAAGAGCAAAGGGTGGTGGGTGGAGGGTATGAATTGGCATAGATTGGAATGAGTTTGGATAGAGGTTATAAATGGTCTGTGGGGATTGTGAAAATATTGTGTTTGCGGGGCTATTGAGGATGGATAATGGGTATACATACAGGAGTTATAAACAGCTGAGGGAATAGATAAATGAATATAGGTTGGCACAAGAGCAATAAAAGGATACAGAGGGTGAGTAAATCAGCATAGAGTGGCTTTGATGGGGCATTGGCAGAATGTAGGATGAGACGGAGTCATGAGGAGGGATGCCTGATGTTTTAGTTGTTGTTTCTAAGCTTTGACCAAAGTGCTTGGAGCCCCAAGTAGGCTTTCCACCCAGTCTGCATCAGGAACTGGCAGCCTTCTAGATTCTTCGCAGTTTGCAGTGCAACCTACAGCTTCTTTCCAAAGATGGTAAGTGTGAGCACTCATTTATAAAGGTCAGGTTCGCAGAGGGTGGATTTTTCCCAACTTTATGCATCCAACCCGGGAATGAAAATCAAGTTTAGTGTTTAGCTATAGCTTATAAATGCAAGACATATGGAGGGTGAGATAGATGGCCCAATCTTGGTCCTATTTCCTTTGTTCAAACAAAATAAACAAGTCTCTTTAGTCGGTCATATTTCAAAAGATCAGAAATCTCACATTTTAGAAACCATTAATGAATTTCTGAGAAAATAGATTAAGTTGGAGTAGAATTTAATGACTTTTAATAATGGCTTTAATTGCCGTTTGACTCTGTCATCTAAAGTTATAATATAAACTGAATAAGCTCATCAGTAAAGGAAAAATGATTGTGAATCTTTGTTGCTTCTAGTTGATTAACTGATTAATTTATTTTCTGACTGCAGCCCATTCAGCAGCGTGAATTGCTCACAATAGCAGTTCTATAATAGTTGTCTTTTAGATCCAAGTAATATGTAAATAAAAAGTCTGAAACAGGCATATGCGGAAGTGAGTAAAATACATTTCTCTGAATGTTTTCATAACTATGTAAATGATTCAAATTGAATGTCATGTCAACAGCTTACATTTAGTGCCCAGAATAAAAACCTTGACATACTTCGTTGATAATCTGAGGCTCTGAACCTGGTGAGATGAGGTTATTGCCTTCTTCCATAGGAATGCTTTACTTAATAGACTGCCGGTAGGTTGTTGTGGATTTAAATTACCACTTAAAAGCACAAGTGGTGTGACTGCATGGATAAGAAGGTGAAGGTAGTGTCAAGTATGAAATGGGTATTGTGTTCATTCATATATAGACCTGTAGCAAATAATTTTACACTTTTGAAGCAGTGTTATTATAGTGCAGAAGAAAGCCAATCTGATAGGATGCATATCTGTGATCATGGTAAGCTGCACGACCTGGTAATGCCTAGGGGCATTGGGATGCTCTTTGGAGGGTCGGTGCAGACTCGATGGGCTGAATGGCCTCCATCTGCACTATAGGGATTTTGTGACTGTGGCATACCTAATAATTTTTCAATCAAGACCGACATAAATAAAAGCTGGGAGGACAGCACCTCTATTCCAGCAGCATCACTTTGAGGAGTGACATAACACTAGAGGGTTTAACAGAAATTTTAAAAAAGTATAGATCCAAATAATTTTATTAAGAAACATGACCAATGACTTAACTGATATTTACCATTACATTTCTCCCTGATCATCTCAAACAATCTCTCATCTACATAGAACTGTGCATATCTCCATTTATAAAAGTGTTTTCATAAGCATGTTTTCAAAAAAAAAAATCTTTCTTGGACTGTGGGCATCACTGTCATGGCCAGCTTTCTTGTTCATCCCTAATTGCCCTTGAGAAGGTATTGGTGAGCCACCTTCTTGCAGTCCATGTGATATAGATATAGGCTGTACAGGAAATAGAGTTTCAAATCAGGATGATGTGTGGCTCAGAGAGAATTTTGCAGTTGGAGTTGCTTCCATGTGCCTGCTGCCCTTGTGTTTCTAGGTGGCAGAGGTCACAGGGTTAGAAGTTGCTTTAAAAGGAACTTTGGCAAGTTGTTACAGAGAATCTTGAAGATGGTACACACTATTGTCATTGTGAACTGGACGTAGAGAAGGTGATTGTTTAAGGTGGTGGATAAAGTGCTGATTGATCAGGCTACATTTTCCTGTATTGTGTTGATTGTGTGTGGCTGGAGTCACACTCATCTGAGCAACTGAAGAGAATTCCATAACATTCTTGCTTTGTGCCTGTGGATCATGGACAAGTACCTGGGGAGTCAGAAGATAGATACATATAACAGAATTCCCAATCTCTAACCTGCTGTTATAGTATTTATGTCCAGATCAGTTCCTGGCCAATGGTGAACCTCCAAGACATTGATGGTAGGGAAATCAGTGATGATAATGTCATTGAATGTCCAGGGGAGTATGAGATAGTTAAATTGCAACATTAGGAGCAACTCGCTGCATCATTCATGCATTTGCCAAAAGGCAAGGTGAGTTTCTAACTAGGCAGCAGCAAGCTGCCAATTAGCTTGTTAATTGCCTAATTAATGCTGTAACTCACTTCATTAATATCTTACCAAATGTGCCAAACAAGCTAGCTGTTGAGAATTCTCAAAATGGAAATCAGAGTGGAAGGAGTTGAATAAATACTTTGCGTCAGTTTTCACACTAGAAGACACTAATAGCATTCCAAAAATTCTAATTAGTCAGGTGCAAATGAAGAGGAAATAAGTGCATTAATTATCACGAGAGCAAAGGACTAAGTAAACTGAAAGAGAGTGACATGGCTGTGATTGCTGATGCTGGTGGCAGAGAAGTGATAAGGTGACCTGAGTGTGTAAGTAGGCAGTGCAGAGGCGATACAGAGTTAATGGTGAGGGAGATAGGAGGGTTGAGAATAAATTTAGAGAGATGATGTTGAAGGCAATTGGTAAACCGCAGAACATGAGTCGTGGTGGACGGTGGGAGTGGCAGCAGAGATTGAGTGAGTATGGGATGGCAGAGGGAACATTACGGCACTTATCCTGGTGGAGCAGAAGAAGGTAATTGAGCTTCTTTATGGCACTCTAGCCATTCCTTCACACCATGAGAACACACTGACCCAATAAGCTACCTCAGACTGGACTGTCCGGGTCTGGTGGTGTGGCCTTTTCTGCCAGTTTTGCATAAAGAAGAGCCCCTCATTTACATCACCCCAACAGCAGGACCTCCAGGTCCCTCTTGGGAAATCATGGGACAACTTGACAACTTGACACTTGCCAAGGTTCTGACACTGTCTTTGCACTGTCTCAGTCACTGAGCAGGGCAGCTTCGGAATGCCAGTGCTCATCTGGGTGTACAGCAGTATTTCAAAGATGGTGCAGGCAGCAAAGATGCTGGTTTTCCAATGGATATCTGCAGCATGGTGAGTTCTTCTAGGAATGATACATGATAAGGTCAGGATGGAATCAGACATAAGCAATGTCATAGGAGTGGGGTAGGCAGCAAATGAAATGAATTTGGTGTGATATGGCAATAAATCTTGTTAAGCCTCATGACAAGAAACCATCCAAAAAACTCAATGCTGCTTGCACTTGGGCAACAGAATATAAAATTCAGCCTTATATAGTGGTGGCCTAGACCCATCACAATTGTGTGGATAAAAGATGTCCACTTCAACAGCAGTACCATAATGGTCTTTGGATATTGGTAACCTATTTACTAACATGCCACTCTAAGAACCAATTAAAATCTGCACCAGATCACTAGATTATTACAATCTAAATCCAGAACTGGGTCAGTCATCTTTCAGTTGAAAAGTGTGGCACTGGAAAAGCACAGCAAGTCAGACAACATCCGAGTAACAGGAGAGTTGATGTTTTGGGCATAAGCACTTCATCACGAATGTGGGTGGGGGGGAGCGGGTGGAGTGGGGCAGGCTGAGACATAAATGGGGTTGAGGGGCTAGGGGGAATGTAGCTGGGAAGGAATTTAGTAGACAATTGTGGGTCAATATGCACTTCAGTACTAATAAAGCCCACGAAAATTTGGTGTCACGACATTGAACATATAGCCAGAATTGCATCTGAGTTGTGCTAGTTACTATATCATCTCAGGGCACTTTTAATTTTCTAAGGAGCCAACTGTAAATAGGCATTAGACTCTTTAAATATGTAAATATTTCAAAATGAGTAAAATTCGGAAACTAACTCCACTTATGCCTAGTTTTGCCAGGTATTAAGCAATCTAGCCAGCAATCTTTAAAGACGAAAAAAAGAGTTTCGGCAAATGTTTTAATCTCTGGGGCAGGAAGAATCAGGAGTAAATACAGATATCCAGAGAGAAAACAATTCTGTTTTTCAGTAAGGTAGGCTTGACAGTTATTTCTATTGTCGCTATTCTTTTGTCCAAACTGCTGAAGCATTTACTATATCCTTATTTCATTTTGTTAGTTATTTCACCACTAAACCTTTTACTTTCAAGTCAGATTATTGTAATAATATTTGGGCAGTAATCAAAGGATAATGGTAGCACTTGGCATTAAAGTTGCATTGCTTTGCCTAAAATAAGTATATTATTAATGCTGGCATTAAATTAAACTTGGTGAACAAATGCTGGAATTATACAAACAAATCCATATACAACTGAAAATGAGTCATTAAATGTTTGCTAGTGACTCTGGGTCTACTTAGGCTGATATAAAATAAGATACAAAATGCCAGCACAGGGAAGCTAGAGCACCAGTTGTGACCAGCCAGATCTGGTGGGATGGGAATAGACTGGCAGCTATCTTGAGCTGAATGTTAGGCACAGCCTGGGAAAGAATGTAGTAAGTGAATGATTGTGAACAGGGCCATCAAAAAGCTGGCAGTTCCCAAAGTCATATTGATGAAACTAAGAGGAACACTCCTTTTCCTTCTCACTTCACCAAAGTGCAATGGTTAGTTCCTGGGTATTGGTGGACAGCAGTTGCACTAATCTCTGTGAAGTGTTTTGCAGTGGCCTACTGTGAAGCCTTTGCTGTATTCGAGTCACCTTTCTGATATGGAAGAGTAAACTTATGAACAATTACAACAGGGAATTACAAATTTTAACTATTTGTTAAAGAATTTAATGGCATTCAACAGGTATTACCAATTGTTCAATATCACAAATTGATAACAAATTTGCATTGAGTGGCTTTTGAAGAGCAATAACATGGTAGTTTTAAAACCAATACCTATACCTGTTTTGCAAAAGGTATAATTCTGTACAGCCTGGCGATCTGTTATTCTTTACTTAAATTATGGGTGTCAGTGAAGCTTACCATATTCCTCTATTCATTGTTGTGAGATCTTCCATTGTCCGGTAGTTTGTTGTAAACCCTTTTCTACTCGCATTAGAGATCTCCGTGACTACCTTGTCAGGTCCATGCGCCCCCAACAACCCATCCTCCCGTCCTGGCACCTTCCCCTACCACCACAGGAATTGCAAAACCTGCACCCACACCACCTCCCTCACCTCCATTCAAGGCCCCAAAGGAGCCTTCCACATCCATCAAAGTTTTACCTGCACATCCACCAATATCATTTATTGTATCCGTTGCTCCCGATGCGGTCTCCTCTACATTGGGGAGACTGGACGCCTCCTAGCAGAGCGCTTTAGGGACCATCTCTGGGACACCCGCACCAATCAACCACACCGCCTTGTGGCCCAACATTTCAACTCCCCCTCCCACTCAGCCAAGGACATGCATGTCCTAGGCCTCTTCCACCGCCGCTCCCTCACCACCCGATGCCTGGAGGAAGAACGCCTCATCTTCCGCCTCGGAACACTTCAACCCCAGGGCATCAATGTGGACTTCACCAGTTTCCTCATTTCCCCTTCCCCCACCTCACCCCAGTTCCAAACTTCCAGCTCAGCACTGTTCCCATGACCTGTCCTATCTGCCTATGTTCATTTCCACTTATCCACTCCACCCTCCTCTCTGACCTATCACCTTCATCTCGCCCCCATTCACCCATTGTACTCTTTGCTACCTTCCCCCACCCTCTTCCCTGACCTATCACCTTCATCCCCACCCCCATTCACCTATTGTACTCTATGCTACTTTCTTCCCACCCCCACCCCCCTCTCATTTATCTCTCCACCCTTCAGGCACTCTGCCTGTATTCCTGATGAAGGGCTTTTGCCCAAAACATTGATTTTCCTGCTCCTTGGATGCTGCCTGACCTGCTGTACTTTTCCAGCACCACTCTAACCTAGATTGTGAATTTGACTTAGCTTCATCATGTTAATTATTGGTTCCTTTATTTTCAGCCTACAAATGTCTTTCTAGTTACTGCTACTGATGGTCTTTGTAGGCTGGTTTGAAAAAGCATTATTCATATGTTTCTAAATTCCCTTGTTACAACAACAGTTTAAATTCTTATAATTCCTTTAATGTAATACAACCTCACAATAGCATTATCAAACGAACTACCATATTGAGCCTCCTAAAGAGATATCAGAGCAGACAACTCATAATGTGGTTGAAGATGTAAGTGTTAAGAAGCCTCTTAAAGTTAGATAGTGGGATATGTCTCTTTACTGCAGCATTCTGCTATGTCTCTCTCCATTTGTGTAGTATACTGCTTACTTTTCCTCCTGCAAAAAAACACAACCTCAAATTCCTCATCATTCTGGTACCAAAGAAAACACATGCAACGTGCTTCAATGACTACTGCCCTGTGGCGCTGACCTCCATAATCATGAAGTGCTTCGAGAGGCTAGTCATGTCCCACATTAACTCCAGCCTCCCATGATCCCTTGTTATTTGCCTAGCGGCAGAACAAGTCCATGGCTGATGCCATTGCCCTAGCCCTACACTCATCCCTGGAACATCTAGATAATAAGAATACCTACGTCAGGCTTCTACTTATTGACTACAATACAGCCTCCAACACTATAATCCCTACCAAACTAATCTCCAAACTCCAAGACCTATGTCTCAGCTTTGCCCTCTGCAGTTGGATCCTCAGCTTCCTAATCAACAGACAGCAACCAGTGAAGAGAGACAACTGCACCTCCTCCACGATAATCCTCAACACCAGTAAGGAAGCGTACTCAGCCCCATACTGTACTCCCTGACGACTGTGTGGCCAAATGTCGTCCAAACACCATCTACGAGTTTGCTGTCAAACAACGATAAGACTGAATACAGGAAGGAGATAGAGTGATTGGTGTCATGGTGCAACAATAACAATCTCTCGCTCAATGTCAGCAAAATTAAAGAGCTGATCATTGACTTCAGGAAGAAAGGAGGAGGACACTCCCCTATCTGCATCAATGAAGCTAAGATGGAGAGGGTTGAGAGCATTTAGTTCCTGGGAGTAACTATGCCTAACAGTTTGTCCAGGACCACTCATGTAGGTGTGATGGTCAAGACGGCACAATAATGTCTCCTCCTCTTCAGGAGACTAAGGGAACTTGGCATGTTCATTAAGACCCTCACCAACCTTTGCAGATGAACCATAGAAAGCAATTTAGCTGGATGCATCATGGCTTGGCACTGCAACTGTTCTGCCCAGGACAGTAAAAAACTATGGAAAGTTGTGAATACAGCCCAGATTATCACGCAAACCCACCTCCCATCCATTGACTCCATCCACACTTCTCATTGCTGCGGAAAAGCAGCCAACATCGTCAAAGATCCCTCCAACCCCAGTTATAATCTCTTTCAACCTTTCCCATCAGGCAGAAGATACAAAAGCTTAAAGACATGAACCAATAGATTGAAGAACAGCTTCTTCCCTCCGTTATTAGACAGCTGAATGGACCTCTCTAATTTTGAGAGGTTTCTACATGTCCTTCTATATTATGATCTTCCTGTACGACATGCAAAATAAAACTTCACTGTACCTAGGTACATATGACAACAATAAATCAAATCAAAACAAATTTGCCCACATGATCCTGCATCTGGCAATTTTTTTCCCATTCATGTAATCTGTCTGGTGTTTTTCAGACTCTTTGTATCCTCCTCACAGCTTGCACTCTTGCCAATCATTGTATTGATAGAAAATTTGGCTGCAGTACTGTCGGTCCTTTCATCTAAATCATTAATATAGATTGTAAACAGTGAGGAACAGCACCAATCTCTATGGCACTCCATTCAATTTGAAAATGATAGATGATAGGTTAAGTGACTTAAAATTTCCTGTTTTCTGTCACCATGCTTTCTTGCATAAAGGAGTTGAATCTTGCAATTTTTCAATCAACTATGACATTTCCAGAATCTAAGGAATTTTGAAATCTAACATCCAACTAATCCAGTATCTCTACAACTTTTTCTTTCCTGTGTTTGTGATGCAAATAATCAGGTCTTTAGTCTAATTTGCTCTATTTTTCTCTAGTGATAGGAATTGTTTTACTTTCCTCTTTCCCTTTTGGTTTTGATTTTCTTCCAATTTTGGAATGTTTCTGGTGTTTTCTCCTGTGAAGATAGATTCAAAGTCTCTGCTATTTCCTTGCTTCCCATTATTAAATCCACAGTCTCACCCTCCAAAGAACAAGTGCTCATTTTTGTTAGTTGTTTCCTATTTATGTACTTATAGATGAATTCACTGTTTGTATGTTTCATGATGGATTTCTGTCATCCCATCTAACCTTCTTTTGTCATTCTTTCCTGGCCATCCATAACTTCCTTAGTTAGCCACAGATGGTGCAATCTCCTTGTAGACTTCTTTCTCAATGAAACATATTGTTGATGACAATTAAGAATTATCTCCTTAACTGTTTGCCATTCCTTCCCTAACATCTTACTTTGTAACCCATTTTTCCATTCCACTTTAGCCAACTCTGTCTTCTTAACCTTATGTTTGAGACTCTAGTTTCAAACCCACATTTCTCACCATCAAACTGAAATTCTATCATGTGATCACTTTTGCCAGGTGAATCCTTTACTATGAGGTCATTAATTAAACCTGGCTAATTAATGTAAAAGTATGGTATCATTTTATTTTCTGAATTTTAGATTAGGGGTTAATATGGAAAAATGGAAGTTTTAAAATAAAGAAGTTTGTAAGGAATTTCTGAAATTACTGAAGTTCATTATGTGTGATATTTACATTGCTGCTTTGTTTAAGCAATGTGAGACTTGGCTGGTAACATGTAGTTTATTGGTTTGTGCAATTTTGACCAGACATAAATACAAAGGTCATCAGCCTGCTGACAATTCTCTGATTGGTTCCTGGGCAGATGAACAGTTTTTTAGGTATGAGCAATTCAGTGAGAAGCCCTTGAACTGTTGGAAGGGCAGGTGATTTAACTGTTTCTCTCTCTGTAGTGTAATACCTGAAGCCTGAAAAAAGCCAGATTTTCTCCCACCAGTTGCTGTAAGCTGTTGGTTTAGTCAGAAACAATCACCCAGTGCCTCCTGCGAAAAAGTGAAAGAAGCCAGCAAAAGGAGATTGAAGATAAGAAAGTCTTGGCAACCAAAATTATTGTCCCAATGAATTCTGTGGACTGGTGCTATTGAATTCTGCTTTCCAATTTTTTTCTCTCCACCCATAAATACTACTTTAATTGTTTGTGTTTTTATTTTTGGGATTTTGTTTTAAAAGAGACTGAGATTTGTTTAACAAGTAGAGCCGTACATTGATCATTCATAGCTGTTTATTTATGATTAGAATTTACTTAATAATAATTTCTGTTTGTTACAAATAAATACAGGAACCAGATCAATGTTTTCTGTGAACTCGATTCAAGCGAACAGGTAAACTAGGGACTTCGCATACTTTGATTAAATCCTTAATTTTTTTAGCAACCCAGGAGTAGCAGGACTTGAGAATTAGTGCACTTTGCTGAGCAGATCTTAACATTCTTTATTCTAGTCAAAAATATCTTGTTGCTTGGTATATTGTTCTCAGAAGTTGTTCCAAATATAATTTATGATTTCATCCTCTGATCTGTGTTTTCCAATTTGATTCATCCAATTTATTTCAGATTAAAATTCCTCATAATTATTTCAATTCCTTTTTTACAAGCCCACGTTATTACTTTGTTTACACTCTATCCTGCAATATCGTTATTACACTGAGGACCTATAATGTACCTAGACAAGTGCTTTAATTCCTTTTCTTATCATTCATTTTTATTTCTTATCTAAGCTGATTCTATATCTTGATCCTCTGAATGAAGATCATTTCTCATTGCTCTACTGAATATCCTTTATTAACTGAGCTTTCCCTCCCTTTTTCCCAGACATTTCAAAATGCCCAATACTGTTAAGGATTTAGGTCTCAACCATGGTCATTTGCAGTCATGTCTCTGTGATGGCTATCATAATCATCATCATTTACTTCTATTTGTGCAATCAACGTTTCCAAATTGTAACAATGACCATGTGCTTACAGATACAGAGCCTTAATTCTGTCTTCTTACAATATTTCCCTATCCAGACCTCATTTTCTGAGGCATTGTTATGTTCGAATACTCTGTTCCTTCTTCTACCCTGCACTATTGTCTTGTCCTTTAACTTTCCAAATGTTCCCTTGTCTTAATTTTTCCCCTTCCCCTCTCCACACAAAAAAAGGGTTGCTTTAAAAAACAGTTCACTAGGACACTGATCTCAGCATGGTTCAACTGCAGACAACCCCTATAGTATTGGTCCCTCTTTCTCAATACTCATGTCAGTTCCCCATGAATCAGACCTATTTCTCCCATACCAATGTTTTAAGACACTCATTCAACTTTCTGATATTGTCTACCCTATACCAGTTTGACTCAGGTAGTAATTCAAATATCATTACCTCTGTGGTTCTGATTTTATTTAAATTTAGCCCATAGTTGCTGATACTCCCTTAGTAGATCCTCTTTTTAGTCTTACCTGTGTCATTGGTACCCACATGGCCTTAACAACTGGATATTTTGCCTCTCACTTCCACGTTCTCTCCAGCTCTGAGGTGATCTTTTACCTGGCAGCAGGCAGGCAACATAGCCTTTCACACTCAGCTCATGTTGCAGAGAACTGTATATGTTTCCCAACCATGCTGTCCCCTATTATAACTATATACCTACCACTTGACTCCACTGTGGTGTGTGGACAATTTACTCATCTTCTTTGCAATCCCTGCTGTCATCCAAACAAGCTAAAATATCATCAAAGGTGTTGGACCATTGCAAGGGCTGACACTCCTTCATTGTGACATTCTGGATCCCCATAACTGCCTCTCTTACAGTTTCACCCATGTACCTGAACACAAACCAAATCTGAAGAGCTAGCCAAAGGGGTATGATTATCTTCTGGAACAAGTTGCCCAGATAAGTTTACAATTATAGATTGGACTCCAGCTCATCAACTCTAGCCACAGGTTCCTGAAGCTGCAGACCCTGAGTTGTAAATGATTCAGTTCTGGAGTCTATTCACAAACTGAGTTGCAGCCAAGTCAGAATTCAATGCACGACAATGTAAAGCAACTGTTTGTAAGTACAGGAAATTTTCGTACATCGAGTCTTTAAAATTACACCCTTATATGAGATTGCATTTGTAAGCATGAATGTTCATAAGTGGTAAATGAGGGGCCCCCTTTACTAAGATATGGTTGCCATGGATCACAAATTTCCACCAGTATCTGTATGCTGCAGCTGCACCACAATATCTGACCTACTCTTAGTTTGTTTTATTCAACTAGCTAGATCTCATATTTACAAATATTACTCAACTGATATCCAAAATTATGTGTTTAGCTAGTTTCATTATAAATCTAGTGGTGCTAAAGGGAATCAAAGCCATAATGCCCTTCAGCCAGTGAACTCTGAGCCTGCCTGTGGTGTGACAGTTTGGTTTCCTTCTCTTTTTTTCAAACACTAGCACACCCAGTTTGCTTCTGCTTTCTATGAAATCGTCATTTATTCCCCAACTGTTTCTCTCTTTTATCTTCACTACTGCTGCAAGTCCTTACCCTTCACTGTGCTCGCTCGCTCTCTCTACCCTCCTCACCCCGCCGCACCCCGCCCCCCCCCAAAAAAACCCTCCAATCCCACCCCCTTAATTCTCCACTGCTGCTGTTGTCTCCAATCAAGTCCTTATTTTTTCTTCTCTGGTCTAGGTGCAGTTCCAACAGTGGCCAACACTCCTGATGGTGCTGCTTGGATTAAGGAATTACAAGCAAACTGATTGCACAGTAGCTCCTAGAAATTGGATATTTCCTTTATAAGGGAAGATGATCTGACTGCAGCTCACCAGTGACTTAATTGCCACATCTGGTCAGGGCTTGTGGAAGTGGCCACAGCATTATTGTCCCAAAGTTTTCTGACTTGTTCAGGGCCTCCATGACCTCAATTGAATTTGGTTCTCTTATCACTGTGAAGGCAACAATATGCAAATGTCGTGTTCGTGTCACAGAGTCATAGAGATGTACAGCGTGAAACAGACCCTTTGGTCCAACCCAACGATGCCAACTGGATATCCCAACCCAATCTAGTCTCACCTGCCAGCACCTGGCCCATATCCCTCCAAACCCTTCCTATTCATATACCCATCCAAATGCCTTTTAAACGTTGCAATTGTATCAGCCTCCACCACTTCCTCTGGCGCCCATTCTATACACGCACCACCCTCTGTGTGAAAAAGTTGCCCCTTAGATATCTTTTATATCTTTCCCCTCTCACCCTAAACCTCTGCCCTCTAGTTCTGGACTCCCCAACTCCAGGGAAAAGACCTTGTCTATTTATTCTATCCATGCACATCATGATTTTATAAACCTCTATAAGGTCACCTCTCAGCCTCCAACGCTCCAGGGAAAACAGCCCTAGCCAATTCAACCTCTCTGTATCTTCCAACCCTGGCAACATCCTTGTAAATCTTTTCTTAACCATTTCAAGTTTCACAACATCCTTCCAATAGGAAGGAGATCAGAATTTCACGCAATATTCCAAAAGTGGCCTAACCAATGTCCTGTACAGCCGCAACATGACCTCCCAACTCCTGTACTCAATACTCTGACCAATAAATAAAAGCGTACCAAACGCCTTCCTCTCTGTCCTATCTACCTGCGACTCCACTTTCAAGGAGGAATGAACCTGCACTCCAAGATCTCTTGGTACAGCAACACTCCCTAGGACCTTACCATGAAGTGTAAAAGTCCTGCTAAGATTTGCTTTCCCAAAATGCAACACCTCGCATTTACCTAGGGCTTAGCTCTTCAAAATAAAAACAGCTTCCCTAATGTTTCTCTGCTTTTGTTCAAGACAATGCCATGGCATCCTTTACATCTAGTTAAGTGCAGGATTATCTCATCTGAAATTCAGCATATCTGACAATGTAGCACTCCATTAACATTATACTTTGCGCTTATAGAATGGATCTTGGAGCCAAGACCTGCTGACTCAGAAGCAAAAGTGATTTTAGAGGCACAATGCAATTGGTGACTGAATTCAATATAAAATCTAATTAAGCATGCCAAATAAAATTTATATTACCACAACTGTGAACAGTATCTAAGGATAGGAGATCCATGTATTCCTTGTAATCAGCACTGCTTATTATTTTTGTTTTGCAGGTTGGCCATGGATACCTGTAACAGTCCTGGCATATTTCTACTGCTATGCCCAAGTGGGAATTGAATATGACCGAGTCAAAAATTAAATCTTCTGTTAACCGAGCTATACTTTACTAGTATAAATATTGATCGTGTTTTAAAAAGAGACATGCTGTCAAAGCTTTTCATCAACACTCAAGACAAAATCACAAGAATAACACCTCTCAAAGGCAACAGTTTATTACCTCAATCAATCAATCCACTTGCCAGCAATTCTGCATCGCATGAGATATAAATTGTTGATCCATTTCATGGCATTAATCAAGTTCTGTACTGTCAAGCAACTAATAATACTAAACTTGAAAAAAATCTCGTTACTGTTTTATATTTAAAATGCAAAACTTAATTTGGATACCTTTTGGCTGCATTTTCATCTTCAAATTTGCTATTTGGGTAAACTTAACATGTGCCTCTGCTATGCATAGTGTTTGGGGAGAGAACTGCACCAGAAGTGGAGCTGCATCGATTTCCTTGGGGGAAGGAGAGTTTGCAGTGCATACCATCCGTGACATTCTTTCATGATAATAAAGGAGAATGCTGTCAAGTTTGTGGCACTGCTTGCTTCCAGACAATCAGGTAATCTGTGCAGCACTTTTGTGCAAATAAATGATTCCTTGGTGTGTGTAAGTTATGTTAATATAAATACAGAGGAACCTCGATTATCTGAATATCGGATTGTCCAAAGATCTCTATGTCCCGATAAAAACATTACATCAAAGAGGTGTTACCAACACTGATCGCAACTTTTGTTTACAATGATTAAAAGTGAATTTGGCTTACAAATAACAGACGCCAAGAACAGTCCTGGACATTGATGGGAGCCCAGGCACCGTCACCAGATGACTGACCTCCTGTCCCCCTCTCTCTCCCCATAATTTCCCTGGAGTTCTACAGGGGGGTGTATCCTATACACACTTTCGCCAGATAATCTCTCCAACATTGTCTTGTACAGGGCAGAGTGTGAACTTGTCAAAAAGTTGTGTGTGTGGCTGTGTGCATGTGTGTGCGGCTGTGTGCATGTGTGTGCTATTTTGAGACTCACGCACCCCCCCCCCCCAAAGGCAGCAGCAGTCTTGCTGTTGTTGTCCAATCCGGCTGCTGTCTCTACTCCGTTACTTCATTTTGTTCTGGAGTCCCATTTGGGGAGAAGAGATAAGAGGCATCTGACTGCTTCATCCGCTGACTGGAACCGTGGAAAGTTGAAAACATGCAGCGGGGTGGGGGTTTGCGCTGTGTGCTGCTGCCTAGTCTCCTGAACGGGGAGCAGACTCAGCAAGCGCTCAGTCTGGCAATCCCATTGAAGTGAAGCAGCGGCAGCGAGAGGCTTCAGCAATGCTGCTGGTCCCTTACACACAAGTGTATCTGCTCAGAAACAAACCCTGAGACAGAGAGAGGGAGCAAGGCAGGAACAGCAAGGAAAAAGGAAACTTAAGAAAACTCCGAGTCCCAGAGGAGAAACATTGAATCGGTTTTCCGAATAATCAATCATCCAAACGAAATACTGCCTGCCAATCTCGTTTGGATAATCGAGATTCTTCTGTAGTGGGTTCGATTAGCTCTGTTGGCTGGATGGTTGATTTGCAAGGCAGAGTAACACCAACAGTGTGGGTTCAATTGCCACGGCATCTGAGGTTACTATGAGGTCATCTTTCTCAGCCTCTCCCTTGCCTGTGGTGTGGTGACCCTCAGATTAAACCACTACCAGTTGTCTCTCTGTAGTAAAGCAGCCCTGTGATCCAGTAGGAGTATGGTGACTTTATTAGCACTTATTGACATAACTATTTTTCAAAAACACATTAAATTACCTGGTATTTAAATTCTTATTTTGGTGTCAATTAGTGAAATTAATGCAAATATATGAAATTCCCCTACCTAATATTTTAGTGAAATCTTGTAACCCTATTAAATTAGTGAACAAAAGGAAGGCAGAATTACACATATATAGTCAAGTGTGATTCTAAACAAGCAAATTGTTGTATTTGCTACATGCCACAGGCTAATTTACAGAATTCAGTTAGGATTCCGAACCTGTTTTATTAAATGAGATTAATCCAGAATAGCTGATAAATTAAATCTGGTTACCTAATCCCAAAGAAGATTTAAGGGGTCATATTCAATAAAAAAAACTTTATCTGTAGGAATTAACCTGAACTAGATTGTGATGCAAAGCTTAAACATTGCATTATCAGTGACAGCAGGTCAAAGAGTGCATTGGCTAGACATTCACCAGTAGTTTATCTTCTTCCATTTCGGTGCTTACATTCGAGTGCTTATATTGAGTGCTTATGGGGTGGCACGATGGCTCAGTGCTTAGCACTGCTGCCTCACAGTGCCAGGGACCCAGGTTCAAATCTGGCGACTGTCTGTGTGGAGTTTGCGTATTCTCCTAGGTCTGCGTGAGTTTCCTCCGGGTGCTCCGGCTTCCTCCCACAATCAAATGATGTATAGGTCACGTGAATTGGTCAAGCTAAATTGCTTGACCAATTCTTCATTCCTGAAGAAGGGCCTGTGCCCAAAACGTCGAATCTCCTGTTCCCTGGATGCTGCCTGACCTGCTGTGCTGTTCCAGCAATAAAGTTTCAACTTTGATCTCCAGCATCTGCAGACCTCACTTTCTCCTCAAGCTAAATTGCCCATAGTGTTCAGGTATGTGTACGTTAGGTGCATTAGTCAGGGGTAAATATAGGGTAGTAGGACAGGGGAACGGGTCTGGGTGGGTTACTTTTTAGAGGGTCATTGTGCACTTGGGCTGAAGGGCCTGTTTCCACAAGGTAGGGGCTCTATGATTCTATGATCACATCAGAAAACTCATATATTCATATGAACCAAATTTAACTGAGTCATGGCAAGCTGTTGCATTGCAATTGATTATATAAGAATAGTTTCTACCAGAAGGTAAATATATATCAGCAAGAAAATAAGATCTTCATTGTACTTGCTTCTTCTTTGTCTCACTAACCTCTAGCATTACATTCTCTGTTCCCTGCTCACTGAAGTTGCATATATGTAATCCACACATGGTCAAACATTAGACACATTTTTCTGTCTTGAGTGTGGGTAACCTTATCTTGATCATCCACACCATGGTCCTTCAGAGCATTTACTCCAGTCTTCAGCCTAGTGGGCTTGCCTTTACTTGATTTGACTCCTACTGAACTAAACTTAACCAAATCAAATTAGCAATGGAACATTCCACTGCACCTCACCATTAGATTTGGAGTCATCAAGGACCACACCCTTGAGGTCAACTTCCACTCATGACAGAGCTGAAAATGTGTTGCTGGAAAGTGAGGACTCCAGCATCTGCGGTCCTCACTTTTTCCACTCATGACACCCAGCTCCATCTCCATCTCCACAATGCCTCCACTTTTTCTTGTAGTTCTTGTCCAGCAACCAGTCTTACACACAGTTTCCATTGACTAAATCTTGGAAAGGTTGAAGGCTTGTCCTCTGCCACTGCTACAGAATTATAACCATGACATTATTTATTCTTAGGTTGAATCAGATTGCTCACAACCTTGTAGTCCTATTTCAACTTGCATTGGACTACCACGCCAAAGCTTTTCAGTGCCAAAGAACACCTATTTTTATTTCTAATACTGAGCAGGAATTTTCAGATGGTGTAATTTCCCACACTGCCATCCAGAGTCAGTGGGGAACGCAGCCTGAATTCAATGCTCTGAGGAGGTTCATTGACTAGAAGCAGGACTACATAGCTGACATAAGATGGATATGGTCCAGAGACAGCCCCACCAATAAACCTGCCAGCAGGGTCACTAATATTCTGCCCATTGTCCACCTCAAACCATTTGTTACTGGGACCCTTATCTTTGCCCTGAATCTCATAACAAAAGCACAGTGAGAAATGTAAACAAATTGCTTTGATAATATTGCAGACAGGAAATGCAAAAAAAGAGGGAGGCATGCTGGGAATAAAATGAAGGAATTTAACAACTCATAACTGAGGGCAGACCAAGGAATAGGAAGGGGAATTGTCATCTGGAGAATGGATTGGGATCATAGAATTAAAAAAAGAACAATTGTCGTAGTTAAATATATTTATGTTAAAGAAAACATATGACTGACAAATATTATTCCTTGAAATCAGGTGCTCTGCATGTGTATTTCCTCTCTTGATCCCTCTACTTGTCTGTACTCTCTTTTAGCATTGATTTCATCCAGAATTAAAGTTCTAAACAAATTTTGTCATTCTAATTTAACAATAAATGTAATAATGTTTCTTATTGGTTGTTTAGAAATCTTTTTTTCAGTAGCATTTTAGACTGCTTGAACAATTTCTGCATGAAAAAGTGTAAATACTCTTTGTGCGTACAGAGTAAATATTGTTCTGCCAGTAATGATTACTAGTTTGCATTGGTCCATTGGATAGCTATTGCTTTAAATAATTCTGAATGTTATCCTTTTCATTATTCTTAGTCATTTCCCATATTTGTTGTATTCATACTTTTTTTTAAAGAATATAGTTTTAATAGTCTAATTAAGATTGAGCCATCATTAGATGCTGTAAGCTTTATTTTGCATATAACCTGTCACAATTTATCTTATCTCAAACATTAAAAAAACTCATTCATTTTCATTAAATTGTGACATTATAACTTTCTACATAGGTCCTATTATGATCTTTCTCAGTTAGATCAGCTGATTTGTGCAGAACTTTCATTAGTTGTATTGTGTCCTTGCAACTGCCTAGAAATTGACTGTCAAACAATGCTTGCTGTTGTAGATTTTTTAATTACTTCAGAATGATATTTCTATCTTTTTAGTGAATGAGTGAGGTTCCCAAGGTGAATGGAGTATTTTTATATGTCAGTGTTAACTAATGAATAACATGAAGATGATATTATGCAGCACATTGTTTCAAAAATTAAATTTTAAAATGAAGGGCAGCATGTGACTATTTAATAAGCCGACGATCACTGATCTCATTGATTTATACACAAATCCAAAAGCTTATGTATAAAATACTCTTTATTGTTATAAATAAAGTTTACATATCTTTACAAATCAAATAATTTGTGCTTCATGTTTTTTTTGTTACTGTAATATATTAATATATATGATGTGCATAAATTATATGTAATTGATTTTCAATAAATGTTGCAAAACCGGTACATATGCCATTACTGGCAGCTTTTCTTGCTGACCACAAAAATAGTTCAGTACTTTTGCCATGCCCACAGGAGTATGTGCATAATTACACAAAATTAAAAGTAGTAGTCTTGAATCAATATTGTAGGTTATCTGGTGCTTCTTTGATGTGGGAAGAAAATAAGTGAAGCACATTCCTACAGGACCCTATTGAATGCAGTTTGCAGGTTCATGCAAAAAGCCCCTACAAATAAAGAAATTCAGAACGTTTTTCTTTAATATCAGAATTTTCACCAGTCACTTGTAACAATCTTATGAACCTGATTGCATCTTTAAATTGGTATTTTCCCCAAAGTTTAGGAGGTTTCACTCTTTAAGGAGAAGATTTGTTCAGCAATCTTCACAACTTGTAACTACTGTACACAGTATTAATCAGCCTCTGAGAGGTTAACTCAAATACCCTATACATCAAATTTCTTTTAAGTACATCTGTCCATTGCAAGTTGCTAATCTGAATATACATAGCATTTTGTTAAATTTGTGTCAGTATTCAGAATGGATTCCCAGAAGCAAGGTTAATGCACAATTAGAAAAGTCTTATCAATTCATTTCACTGTCTAACTTGTTTTAAGAAATTAGTCATTTATTGTTCTTTGGAAATCACAGCTTTTATATGATTTCAGCTAGCTGAAGCAATTTGAACTGAATTGTAAAAAATACACATTAGAAATGATTTAAAACTTATTAAAAAAATTAAAGCATTCTTCTAAGTACCTCTTATGCAGACCACATATATTGCATGGTAACATCAGCTAATTCATTGTAGATTAATTAACAAAGGCTACTATAGAAAAAATACATGGAAATAATTGTCGATATTTGACAAAGACTTTAGAATTATTTCAGTTACTAGTTAATGACAATGAATTAAACCACTCATTTTAACTGAGCAATGTAAACATCATTCCCGGTTTAAGACTGAATTCTTACAGCCTGTCGAGTGTAGCCTTTCAGTATTCAACTTGTACAATATTATTAACTGTGGTTCGCTGGAAAGAATTATATTTTGGGCAAACAACTTTATATAACAGCACTAGTAGAAACTTTTACATCATTAAACCATTTATCCAAACTGAAACTGATATTTAAATTGTTGCTTATAACATTCAGAAAAGCTGACATTACAAATTTATATTGTTCCCATCTGTTTTTAAAGTAAGCTTCCTCTGTGTTGAGATACATTACAATGTTGTTTTTATTAAAATGTTGTCTTTGAGCTGATACCTCAGCGGATGCTCTGTTGGTCTCGAACTGTTTAAGTCTCTTCTGCCTGTACATAATAAATCAGCACTGATTATGTTGCACTAGATACTTTGGATTACAAAAGTCTGTCTATGCTGCTACTGAATGAATTCTCCACAAGTGGTTTTTTGCTGTAGAACAGCTATTGTTTACATTCACTTTTATAGTGGAATAAAATGCTTACCAATTCTATCCCATTTCACTTTTATCTTGTGTGACCAGTGGAATCATGCAGAGCGATCTTCAGAAAATACATAGATCCTCTGGCATATTTTAAATATATGTGCACGCAGCCATTGTTTATGCTGCTTTTATTACTGTCTATTAAGTTTGGATTCTAGGAAAGTGCGTCAATAAGTTGAGTACCGGCATTTGTACTGTTGGATAAAAACTAATTGTGTCAGTGATGTCCAAATACCAAGAATGAATTGAAAATAAAAATCTGCCTCTTTTAGCTCAACAGAAGATTTCTGGATAAACAAGAAAAAACACTGGCTACTTGAGTGTGTCGTTAGAAGAAGGGAGTCTGATTTAGTGACATGAATATAAAAGTTGGCCTACAGATGTAAGTCTTTCAGAATTCAGCTTGGAAATTGATTAAGTATTCCAAGCTGTTGTAGCACACCTACAACTAAATGGAAGAAATAATCCAGAATGTCCACTTATGATCAATGACCGCAACGCAAAGGGCAAGATATAGGACGAAATGCAGAACGTATAGAGTCATACAGCATAGAAACAGAACCTTCGATCCAACCCGTCCAAACCGACTATAATCTCAAACTCAACGAGGCCCACCTGCCTGCACTTGGTCCATATCTCTCCACCCACCCACCCCCGTCCCCCAATCATCACCACCACCACCATCAAACATCTCTTATTCATATACTTATCTAAATGTCTATTAAATGTTGTAACTGTACCCGCATCCACCACTTTTTCTGGAAGAAGCACAATGACATGGCATAATTTTGTGCCTTTAGAAGTGAGAATGAGCAATTTTTAAAAAAACACAGCCAAGGTATGAGAAGACTGCAGGCAGAAACAACAGGAAAGGGAACATAAACAACTGACAACCCTTCTATGTTCTAAAATTACAAATCATTTTTACTTTTGAAATTTCTGTCCAAAAAAACTTTTTTTTAAAAAAAAGTGTACTGTTTGATTTGAATTGCTTCAACAAAGCAAAGGTTACTATGAACAAGAAGCAGATCCAAATCCAAAGCTGCAAAGCAGCAACATTGAAGTTGGTCTTCAGCTGTAACTTTCCTGCAATTAATAAATAATCAAAAATATATCGATGTCCTGGGAAAAATAAAGCTACATGGAGCATAAAGAAGTGATATGTTTTGTGTATAATCTAGAAAAAAAGTGATAAATATTTAATCTGAAGAAACACAGTACAGATCTGTAAAAACTCCAAAAGTTCCTTTGGTTATCCCAATTAAATAGAGGAGCTATGTGGACATTATGCTACAAAATAAGGAATCTTAAATTATCAATATTTTTTCAGCAAGTATTTCCATGAAATGTCATAATAAGCCACATGCAAAGATATTTATAGAATAACTGTTCGTAATTTTATGTCCTTAAAATTAATCAAAATATGCAATGTAGAAAATCAGTAAAAACAAAAGTAGTTTTCTTCAGCTGTCATTCTGTCAATGAGGTGCACATGTGTTTGTGCATTCCTCCCAGAAATCAGAAAACAAGAACAATTAAGTCCCATCATTTCAGCACTCTGGACAGCTCATCTTCAAACTGGATAATGTTTAGCAAATGACACCTGAATTTTCCCATGTTTGATTTTTGTCACTTAAAGGCTCTTCAGCTAGAACTGTTGGTCTTCCTTATCAGATTCTGGGGTTGTTGGTCTTGATATTTCAAATATTTCCTGTGGCGAATTTGAGGATCTTGCATTTAATATTCTCAGTATTTCTGAAAGTTGTTTTTCAATATTGGTGATCTTGTTATTCAGGGACTTTATGTCCTGTTTCAGCTCACATTTTACTTCTAAAATGGTTGCTTGAAGGGTTTGTTCAGGAATTGGATAAAAAGTGTGCTTTGCCTCCGTCTGCACAGGGCTTCGGTCCTGGGGGCTCCTTGTTTCTCCTGCGTTGTCTAATCTCAGATCGCTCTTTGTGATACCACTATCACATGAATCTGTTTTTCTCAAAGACATCTCCTCATGTGTTTTAGTTCTTTCTGGTAAAGTCTCCATCGATTCTGCCTTTGACACTTTATTCCAGTCTTCTGCTTTAGAAGTAGAATCTTTAAATTTTGACCAACCCTTTCGCTTACTGGATTCACCAGATTGTCTAGCAGCTGCAAATTGCTCAGATGTTGGGGCCTGCAGTTTATCCTGATCTGATGTCTCTGATGTCGAGGCTCTAACCACTTGTGAAGGGACTGGAGTTGCTGGACTTTCAGTTACTGTAACTACACTGGTTGTTGCTGCAGCATTTGCTACATGGCCATCTAACTGTGCAATGCCTTTCTCGATATCATTAACATCCTTCAATCTTTCTGCTGCTAAACGAGCCTCCTTCTGTTGTCTAAACCTTTGAAAAAGTCTGCGTACAGGATGGTCGGGAGGCAGGTTTAATGGAGCCTCATTCTTTCTCCTCATTCTTTCTTCTTCTTCACGCTTCACATCACTGATCTTCCTGAACACAATCTACATAAATGAAAGAATTAAAAATTAGAGATTAATGATTCAGTCATGATATGTTACATATGCAGTGACGTAAGGTGACGTGAGCACTATACATTACAACACTTCATTGTGATGTAATTATCACCCATGATTCTTGCTTATGCACCTATAAAACAGAACTTGGCCTTCAATCGGAAACAGATAGAACTCAAAACTTTCCAAATAAAACCCTGCTTTATGTGTAAAAGGTTACTTCCTAATTCATATGCAATCAAAAATGTTGAACTGTGGTTCAAGGCCACAAAGTTATTTTGCTTAAGTATTTAAGGGCCTATATCTATTTTCAAAAGGTTATGTTTCAGTCTGAATAATTCTTTAAAAATTACTGCACTAATTGTTAGATTAATAGTGTCTGATTTTAGACAAAAGTTCAAAAAGACAATCAGTACAATGAAAGTAACTTCTGGTTGTGCACTAAGATCAATCAAACAATTGGATGTTTTTTTAAAAAAACTAAATGATTTTCTTTAAGGTTCTGGAGTCTCCTCATAATTAGCAAGAGTTTATTTGTCACTGCATATAACTTCTTAATAATTTTATAAGCTAAATGATACATGCCTAAAGATGAGCAGGAAAAGAAAGGCCTGGGTTCTCATACATCTTTCGACAGTGGCTAGACAAAGTGATAACGCTGTTAAAAAGCTCACAGGTCCTATTGCTATTTCTGATATTCAGTCTGGATTTTGGGGTAAACATATCAAAGTATTCACATACACAACACTATTTACAATAAATCAGCCCAGCATATATAAAAAATTGCAGAGGCCAGGTGACTGTTGCAACACACACAAACTAAATAAATACGTAAATGATTTACTATACCTTTAACATGAATCTAAAACTATCAAATCAATTGTCTGATCATTGAACTATAAAATAAAATTGTACCATCCAACCATACAGGTACCATATACACAATCCACTGATTACTTAGGCCTCAGTCTTATGGTCTTTTACAAAATCTATTTTTATCAATCTGCCCTTCCTTACCATGTCCATGTATCAAACATTCCTCTGTTGCAAGTAAAAATAGGCACTTCTCAGAGGCCGTAAATGCTATCATACAGTTCCTCAGGAAATAGTGACACTTTCCTTCTGGATTTACCACATCCCAAGAGTGGGTAATGGTATTTCATTCACTTCACTGCCACTGGCTGTGTGTCTAATTTTTATCTTTCTCTGGCTAGTGGGGTCCTATTAAATCTTCCCTAATATAATTACCTAACACCATACACTTATCTTTATAGCTTAGCTTGACCCATCTTATTTGTACCAACACCTTCAGGTTTATAAATAGGCACAGGGCAGAATCCTTTGTTCTCGATCTGGGCACTGACTCTGAAGACATTTCTGCGGGAAATTGACAATGCCAGGGAGCACATTCATCATCCAATTAAGACGATTCAATCATAACTTTCAATATATATTTGAATAAGGACTAAGTAGAAGAATCAGGAAATGAAACTAATTGGAGAGTTGCTTCAATGAGTCAGCACAGGCATGATAAACCAAACATCTTTATATTGAATCAACCAGCAGTTTTAAAGAAATTATATTGCAGTGTTCAGCTGAAGACAAACTTATTTTGATTTGTATTATAGGATAATAATTTGCTGTGCTTCATTCAAATGATGATACTCAAAATGCTCAGTTAATGAAGTACCAGCACCTTGAAATCAATTCATCAGGTTCCTTAGAACATCCGGCAAGAACTATTCATCTAGATAAGCTTCAGACATATTTATATCTGACTAAATTGCAATTTCAGTTGCAATTAAACATTTTCAATGCCTAGAGCTGACAGCAGACATTGATGAGGTACATATTTAACTCCCACTAGCTTCCTATGACTAATAAGGAATGAGAAAGTTTGACCCATGCAAACCTTCTCTTCCTGTTAATTAAAGTACCTTGTAAAAATGACAAACATTTAAAATAAATACTTTCAATCTTATTATCAACCTATGAGGCTGTGGAAGTATATTTAGAGTAATACATTACAGCAACAAATATCCTGTGCTGTAGGACTGGATGAGGAAAGCCACACTTAAGCCACAGGCACATCAATCGACTGGAATTCCAAAACCAACATTAGAAATGGTAATGATGCCTACATATGATGAATGTTGGTGCATGTTTTAAGCTAACAATGGGGACTTGGCTGAGTGGGCTTTATTACTTGGAATTTTACAATTCAGATAGAAGCATCAGTCATTTGAAAGACACCATAAATACAATCGTCTTCCTCGCTTTATGTCCCAATCAAAATGCACCAAATTATATTCCCCAAGTAGAATACTTCTTAAACAAATATTTTATAGCAAAATAATATAAATTCAGTGCTCAAAAGTTAAACGGCAATATAAAAACAAAAATAGGTGCTTCCTTTTTTTTTATATTGACTTGTCACAAAAGTAGAAAAAAGATCAAATATGATCATAAATAAGTGGAATGCAAATAAAGAGAGCTGAGAGTTACTTCTGATATATTTCAATATCAGCAGAACTTAATTACCAGATCCATAATTTTCACAGAGCCAGTCACTGAATTAATGCACATGTAGCTTTAAAACATATTTTAAGTTGCTGGGACAAAATATGCTCCTGGTCTTATTAAGTCAAGTCAACTTTTCTTTTAATTCTCTCATGTTAAATTGGAATCACTGGTGAGGCGAGCATTTGTTGCCTATTCCTAATTGCTTTGAACTGAGTAGCTTGTTGGCCACTTCAGAGGGCAGGTAGGAGTCTATGGCATTGCTGTGAATCATATACAATACTGGGTCGAGATGGCAGACTTCCTTCTCTCAAGAGGATTGGTGAACCAGATGGTTTTTATTGACAATTGTTGACAATATAGAAACCATATCTAAGTCTAGTTTCAATTCCAGATTTTGTTAATTGAATTTAAATTCCACCAACTGTCAAGGCAGGATTTTAACTTCTGTCTCTAGTGTTTTAGTGAGGACGTCTGGATTACCTTAGTGACGTTATCACAACGTCACCATCTTCCCAGACAGTTGTTGTTCATATAAGCTAAATTCTACTTAATCTAGAATACTGTTCATTAATGTAATTATTTTATTCACTCATGAGACAAGGAATCACTGGCTAGGCCAGCAATTATTGCTCCTCCCCAGTTTCCCAGAGGGCACTTCAGAGTCAACTACATTCCGGATGATGGACTCACGTGTTGGCCAGATCATTACATCTAATATAAATCAACAATTGCTTTATTGCAGTTCTGCTCTTGCAGGAATGCAGTTCAGTTCAAATTCTGTATGAAGATAATTCAGATTGTGGCACATATGACATTTTAGTGCTGGTACTTAGAGAGAGAGAGAAGCCTTTGTTACAGTTTCTGGATCAAGGTCTTGTTTTCACTTTAAGATCCATCAACGTGCACTTATGAAATAGTGATAATAGCACGACTTACTATCTCTCCTGACATTAACTCAATTTTCTACTCATGTTATTGTAACTGATTTTGTACAGACCTTTCCTAATACACAGGAGAACTCTTTGCTGCTGTAAAGATACAACCTACAACGTGCCAGAGGGAAAGTGGGAGAAAGAGGCAGAAAAAGAACAAAAGAAAGAATAAGAAATAAAAGAGAAAAAATAAGAAAGTATAGTGAAAGGTTTATGTGGTGAAACAGAATCAAGTTAGGCCTTGTGCCTTAGGCTTCGCCACATTACACTCGCAATGTCCTGAAATTATACATAGTCGTGACAGCTTTGTTTGTTAATTGACTCTCCAAGTTTCTATTACAACAAATCTTGTTCCACATGCCAGCTGACTACAAAGAAAAATACTTAGCATTAAGGAGGCATTCTAAATTTTACAAAAAGCCCATTCAAACAGCACAATTCAAACAGGCAAAATATCTAAGTCATACGTGCATATACTAAAGTCGAGAGTCTGGTGCTGGAAAAGCACAGCAGGTCAGGCAGCAGCCGAGGAGTAGGAGAATCGACATTTCGGGCATAAGTCCTTCATCAGAAATTTCCATCAGACATTAGACTTCATATGCACACCACTCCCCGCCACCTCCATATCCCATCCATGTCAATCATTCAACTAAAAGTCTTCTACCCATCTCCAATAGCTCTCCAAATACATTATGCCACCCTATGCCTCTCTACCCCCTCTACTGACCCTCATGTCCATTTTCAATACTAAGCCCCCTATACCCTTGGCCTTCCATAGCCTTTATGCCAAATTATTGGCTATCTGCAAGTACCCTTGCACAAAAGAGAACAACATAATTATTAATTCTTAAAAAATCTAAATTGCAGCTAACACTATTATGAAAAGCACTGTCATTCATGAAAGTACATTCTGACAGAGTTTTGACAGATTTTCATTCTTGAAAAGTCTTGACAGGTCTTCGAACTTTCTGACAGTTTGACACTTGAGACACTTCTTGACAGCTGACACACCTTGATATGACTTTTCATAATGTATCTGTTCTTGATACTTCTTGACACTTTATGCACAATTGTCTGCATAGTAAATAATTCTGAACAGTACATGACAGCACCCCCACATCCAAAGGATATACAAATCCTCTCACTTTAAACATGTCCCCCAAATGTTGAAATGCCCCATCCTAGGGAAAAGACAACTACCATTAACGATCTATGCCCCTCATTACTTTATAAATTTTTATCAGGTCGCTTCTCAAACTCCTATACTCCAGTGAAAAATATCCCTGCCTATCCAGCCTTTCTTTATAACTCAAATTTTCCACACCCAGCAACATCCTGGTAAATCTCTTCTGATCCCTCTCCAGCTTAATAATATCCTTCCTATAACTGGGTGACCAGAACGGGACACAGTACTCTAGAAGAGGCCTCATCAACGTTCCGTACAGTCTCAATATGATTTCCCCACTCCTATACTCAAAGGACTGAGCAATGAAGGCAAATGCCTTTTTAACCATCCTGTCTATATGTGACAGAAACTTCAAAGAATTATGCACCTGAACCCCTAGGTCCCTCTGTTCTACAACACCAAGGTCCTACCATGAATTGTATAAGCCCTGCCCTTTTTGTTGGACCAAAATGCAATACCTTGCAATACCTTGCATTTACCCAGATTGAACACCATGTGCTATTTTTCAGCCCATTGACCCATTTGACCAAGATCCCTTTGTAATCTTAGAAAACCTTTTTCACTGTCTACTCTGCCACCAACATTGGTGTCGTTCGCAAACTTACTAATCATACCTTCCATATTCTCATTCAAATCATTTAAGTAACTGATGAACAAAAGAGGACTCTAAACCAATCCCTGTGGAACACCACTGGTGACAGGCTTCCAGTCTGAAAAGCAACCCTCCACCACCACACTCTGTCTCCTGCAGGTAAGCCGATTATATTGGCAAACTCACCCCGAATCCTTTGTGACCTAGCTTTATTAATTAGTCTACTGTGCAGTATCATGTTTATTATGTTTCTGCTATAATTTCCATTCATGGTGACAGAATCACTCTCTATTATATGTTCAGTCCTTCAGCCATTGTGCTCAATCAATCCACTGCCACTTACAATGATACATCAACATATTCACCTTTCTTTCCACCTCTTCTCTGATTTCCCTCCACGATCCATTTTTTCATTCTTCTGCTGATGCCTTTTACAACTCCCTTTGCGGCAAAAGTAGCATCCATTCCTTTGAATCTTTCCCCATCATTATCCAAGGTCCCAGAAGTTACTTCCATGTGAAACAGTCATGTCACAGTACTATCTCTAACCAAGGAAACTTTTCACAACTACTTACAGCTCAAATGTCCCCAAACTCAAAAGAGCAAATGTGATTCAGGTGAGTACTTTACAAATGCTGTCCTGTATGCAACTGTGAACCTGATCCCTTTACAATTTTCTACCTCAACAGCCTTCCCATCCCCATTCTGATCTCTCCTATCTTTCACCTCCAACATTACTTACCAAGTAATAGTTAGCTTTTTTATTCATGGGAATACTATGCACTAAATGCTGACTTTAGTAAATTCAGCTATTTATCCCCATTTTATTTGCATTAAGGACTAAGGATGGATGAATCCCTCAGTGTTTAGGGGATACAAAAGAGGTGGCGTAACCAAAACTCCAATAGAGTTGCTTTTGTTTTTAACTGTTCCTAAGCAAATGCAAACTGTGATTATAATGAATCCTAATGGTCTTGTTATGTTTAATGCAAGACTGTCAACTGGCATTGTGTAATATTTGCATGAATCCTACTGAATGAAGAGAAGTAAGCCAATTTACACCCCGACCCTTAAACATTTTAGAATACCAACAAAGGTTTTTATTTTAACCTATAAAAAATACTGTAAATGGCTGCCAAGAAGTGAAGGAACAGGATTGATTATATTTTCCAGAACTGCATCTAGTAGGAACACAACGTCTCTCTCCACCAAGGAATAATTATGATATTTTAAATATAGAACTCTATAATTCACAATGTGCATAAGTAGAACATTGGCATATTCTTCTCATAGGAATACGTGTGATTGCCTCTTAGCTCTTACAGAAAAGGATGAATAATTGAAACTATAAATAATGACCAATTTTAGCAATATTACATGGCTAAGTATAATCAAAATTAGAGCTTTCGTAAATTCTTGTTTCCAAATGAATTACACATTCATTTGTTACCTATTGGCTACTGTAAATGAAATTTATATCTAATTCATTTTAAAGCCTGTACTTATTGGTATTTCTGTTATCACAAAGAAGTCCCAACGTCTCCTTTCTGACTACCGGTACTTCATTAATTGTTTCAAATAATTTTCATACAATTTGGTGGTCAGATTCCTCACAAGAACATGCGTATCAGCAAGTTTTCAAGTGAGATTTCTGATAATATCAGTATGCACAACTGCAGAAAATATTCAAGTAATATATGAACAATTATCTGCATGATGGTGCTTCTCAAAACATCCATTTCAATTCCAGAAGAGGGGGAGAATGTTTCAATGATTTTTTTTTAAGATGACCTGTTTTGAACAGTTTAATATCCTAAACAAACATAATAATTTGCATGTATAATAATGCCGGTCATGACATCAGGGTGTCACAGAGTAGTTAAAGGATCAGCTGCCATTTTTGTTTTCAGCACTATAGATTTAAGCTGACTTGCCCTTTCAGAAAATATTGGGGTTGCAACACAATAGAGTTGATCAGAGATCCTGCAACAAGTTTACAGTGCATCTTCATTTCAATTACTCCCAGATTACAATTTGTTTATAAGAGGGTTTTAAACTTTTTCTAATAATAATGGAACAGCCTTATAGAAAAATGAAACTGAAGGATGTAATTTAATGAACAAGGAATAGAACAATGAATTAAGTCAGAAATAACGTTTAGGTACTCAGTGTATGTTTTAAAAGATTAGAGATTATGCATTGGATTTCCATGAAGTCAGGGAAACTCTGTGGAAGTGTGAAAAGGGTGACCAGGATTCACAGATCCCGAACCCCATTCTCAGGATTTCACATTTTTGCCAAGGCCTTTTAAGGGTATGGGTTAGATTGGGTCACGAGGTAGTATTCTGCAGATTCTGACCTGTTTGGCTTGATCGTGAGGATAAGATTTTCCTACTCCATTGTAATTTTCAGTGAGTTAGGCCACCTTTTAGAGAATTCATGGTTCATGGGATCTCAAATATAGAACCTTCTGAATGTTTCCCCATACAGACTTTACCACAGTCCACCCCCCCTGCCCCTGTAAACTATGGCACATCTGTGCTCATACTATATCAAACTATGACCCCAACTATGACAATAAGCCTCAGAATGCATTTCTTGCAGAAATCCATTCGGGTGTTGAAACAGTTGTACCCCAGAAAACAAAACATTGTTTGCTTGATAGCACTCTGATCTGTGCTGTCAATTGTATAATGTTTCTTGAGACAGGTTTCAAGGGCTTGCAGGTTCTGCTAGTTATATTTTAAAGATTTGGTCCATAGTAAAAGGAGTTTTTTTTGAAAATTTTGAATGAATTATTCTTTAAAATTTTAAAAAAATGCTATTTTTACTATAGCATCCATTGGTTCTATACATTGGATGAATGAACATGGATGTGCTGTGGCTAACAATGGGGTGCGTCAGGCCATGGAGGGTGGGGTGGTGGCATGGTCTGGCATATGCCTTATGAGGGCACATGGGAGTTGGCTACATGGGCATGGCTTGGCATGGAGGGTATGAGGAGCCACACGGTGAAAAGTGGGATATGGAGAGCATAAGAGGCCATGACAGATGGATGATAGAGTATGATTTGTATCTGCTAGGTGAAAGGCAATATGACAGTATGGAGGGAGCATGATGATTGTGTGGGTGGCAGGGGCTGTGAGGGGTAAGGGCTAGAGGGCCTTCCTGTTGTTATTACAGCCTGGATTAAGTCCCAAAGCATTACGGAGGGGCATTTAAACAACCTGCCTCATCAGCTAGCCATATGACTGCCTCCAAACTCTTTCCTGGATGGACTGGCCCAATGACAGGCCACAGCCACATTGCTCTCCCTCCCAGTGACAATGAGAAGCACATCTCTGGAGAATTTGCTCATGCATGTGGAATTGGGAATTGTCCAGACACCTATTTCCAATAGTACGTGGTGGGTCCATGTGCCACACGGAGTCTGGCCATTACTGAGGCATGATGTTTAGCCAAAAAATGGCATGCTAAAGAAGGGAAGTGGCCTGGGTTTTGGTGGAGATGGGGGGACGGTGCAGTTATAGAGGTGCCAGGCAGTTGTCCATAAGAAACGCCAATTTCCCTGTCTAAATATGTTTTTTTTACATATTGAACTCTTTCAGTTCAAGATCACCAAACTAACCAGGAATTCTAGGCTGATCTACTTCCATTAGCAATTTGGTTTACCTTGTCTCACCAGGTGTCATTGAACTTGCTCAGATAGTCATTAAATCCAGGGACACAGGAAGTCCACATTCCTCCCTCCACGAACTTCCGAAACTGCTGGCATTACATGAGAAAAGGCTGTGTTCCTTAAAACACACTGCAGGATTTCTCATGCAAGGCCATGAACCAGTATATACTCCAACTCTAGTGCAGAAAGTCAGTCTGCATTTTCAATATTTATACTTTCCAGTACCCTTTGTTTAGTTTCATCTAAAATAGAATTTCATATAATTTACAGCAGAGGAACAGGCTATTCATTCCTACTTGTCTATGTTGGTTTCTAAATTCCACTGAGCTTCTTCTCAATCTATAAACACAATTTCACCTTATCAATACATCCTTTGATTTCTTTCTCCCACAGCTTATTCAGATTAAATATTGAAAGCACTTATCACAGTAAAACAGGTAAGTAATCTGTTGCCTTCAAGTTGAAGTAAATTGAAGCCATTAACTTTCTTGTTTATGGAAGTACAGTTGGCAATGTTTAATAGATGTTAGGTCTCTGACAATTACCTCCTATAAAAACATTGTGCACCAAATAAATCCTTCTCATTTGGTGGGATAACATGTTGATTGAGAAAGATCTACATTTGACCCTCGATTATTTGCTAAGAAGAGCAAGCAACTAATCCACTAAGATCAGGAAGGTCACAATTCTATGCCCAGGAGACAGCGAGGACTGCAGATGCTGGAGATTAGAGTCGAGAGTGTGGTGCTGGGAAAGCACAGCAGGTCAGGCAACATCCAAGGAGCAGAAGTATCGATAGTTCGGGCATAAGACCTTCATCAGGATTTTCCTGCTCCTCGGATGCTGCCTCACCTGCTGTGCTTTCCCAGCACACACTCTCGACCTACAATTCTATGCCCAGGCTGCAATGATCAGAGAGGATTCAGATTCAAAGAAAGTAAATGGCCAAGGTTGCAGTCTTAATTGCTATCCACTAACCCTTCTGAAAGTGGATAAATGGTCGACTTTGGGTGAGGATGGGATTAACCGGGATGTGATGCCCCTCCAAGGTGAACAGCATTTTGCCATTCCATAACCTGTCTAATAATGAATTATCAAAGTACTGGAGGGTGACTGGCACTTAGCGAACAATGGAGTTGATTGTGCAGTCTTTTAAATCTTACCTATTTATATCAGTAAGGAGTCAATTACTTTAGAAGCGAGGGGAAGAGCAGATAATCAGCAAAAATCAGAAAGCATTGTAGTGATGTTTTGTGTAAATTTAAGTACAGAACTACAGTACTGTCCTATTTTCATAGAACCATAGAATCCCTACAGTGTTGAAGCAGACTATTCGACCCTTCGAGTCCATACTAACCATCTGCTTTCCCTACGTTGTTTGTATTATTGAAGAAACTTGATTTTAATTATTAAAATTTAATGCAATGATACTCCTAACAACACAATAGTTGTGCCATTTTCTCTCACTCAGGTTGGGCTTAAGTTTTTTAAATAATTAAAACATTGTTGCTAATTAATCACTTATTTACCTTATAGTTTAAGTAAAAAAAGATCATGCATTTTCTCTATAATTAACATACTCCTCTGAACATTGTAAATTTTAAAATCAATGACACTTTTCCTTCTGTTTCTATACATAGCTTCACTGTAAAGGCAATGTAAATTAGATAATAATTATATGATGCAAGGAATTCTCCTGGATCAATTGTTGTTGAGACATCATAGTGACTGTCCTCATATTGTTCATTATCAAGTCAGTTCAAGTATCTCCAAGGATTCAGCTAATTTTATGAAATCGATTGCTTCACTGTTTTTCTGATGTGGTTAATCCTGTCTATCAAAAGGAAACAGGAAAATCCTCACCATTAGAGAAACAATATGCAATTGAAACTGTGACTATAGATGCCAAGAGTCAAGAAAGCTAATGTTATTTTGTCCAATAAAGTGCTGTTTACCACATTTGTAATCTAATAGAGTCACAGAGCATGGAAACAAACCCTTCGGTCCAACTAGTTCATGCCGGCCATGTTCCCAAACTAAACTAGTCCCACCAGCCTGCACTTGGCCCATGTCCCTCCAAATCTTTCCTGTTCATGTACTTATCCAAATATCTTTTAAATGTTGTAACTGTCCCTGCATCCACTATCCTCTCGCAGTTCATTCCACACAGGAACCACCCCGTGTAAAAAAAGTTGCTCCTCGTCCTTTTCAAAACTTTCTCCTCTCATCTTAAAGATATGCCAATTCGTTTTCAACTCCTGCGACCCTAAGGAAAAGACCCTTGCTATTCACTGTACCTATGCCCCTAATGATTTTATAAACCTCTATAAGGCCACTCCTCAACCTCCTATGCTCTGATGACAGAAGTCCCAGTCTATTCATCCTACTTGCTTTTATCACAAACCCTCTATTCCCGGCAACAACCGATAAATCTTTTCTGAACCCTCTCCACTTTATCCTTCCTATAGTAGGGTGACCAGAACTGCACACAGCACTGCATAAGAGGACTCACCAATGTTCTGTACAACCTCAACATGGGCATCACAACTCCTATACTCAAAGCAATGAAGGCAAGCACGCTAATCGCCTCCTTACATATATTTATTAGCAAAAAAACCTTTTTTTTGACATTACAAAAATATAAAGTTATAGAAAATATAACAAATACCAGTATAATTTTAAAAAATGCAAATTACAACTACCGTCTTTCAACTACTAACCTATCCTATAAAACAAAACAAAACCAAACACTGTGCAAAACAACTCCAAAATAAGTGACTAAAAAGAACACACAAGAACACAAAATAAACAAATAACAATGCTTGGCACAGAGCTCCCAAACAAAAAACGGGAGTGTTGTATATTAGATTAGATTAGATTATTTACAGTGTTGAAACAGGCCCTTCGGCCCAACAAGTCCACACCGCCCCGCCGAAGCGCAACCCACCCATACCCCCTACATTTACCTTTTATCTAACACTACGGGCAATTTAGCATGGCCAATTCACCTGACACATCTTTGGACTGTGGGAGGAAACCGGAGCACCCGGAGGAAACCCACGCAGACATGGGGAGAATGTGCAAACTCCACACAATCAGTCGCCTGAGGCGGGAATTGAACCCAGGTCTCTGGAGTTGTGAGGCAGCAGTGCTAACCACTGTGCCACCGTGCCGCCCATATATATACCCATATTAACCCAGGAGTCCCCCTTCCATGTCCCAGGGCTCAGCAAACCTAACCATCCTAGTTAAATGAATGTCCTGGTTAAGATAGCAGACAAAGCTGTATCTAAATAACTCAAAAAGGGCTGCCATGTATTATTAAAAAAAATGGTCTGTTGGGTGGTGTATCATATTTGTGAAAAAATCCAAGGGAATGTGCTCTATAATTAACTTTCACCAACCCAGCAAGCCTGGCGGGTTCTCAGACACCCAATTCACCAGAATATTCTTCCGTGCACAGTAAGAATATTGAACAGCTTCTTCTCAAAAGATGGTAAATTATTATCTAAAGATGATAAATTCGGTAGACCTAGAAAGAGAGGTGTCAGGTCTACTTTAATGTCGGTCCTCAATACCCTCCCTATCTCTGCCACCACATCACCCCAATAAACAGGGATCCTGTGGCATGTCCAGAAGCATGTCGGTGAGAGTACCGACATTTATTTTACATTTGGGGCACATTGGAGATGCCCCTTTTTAAACTTCACCAGATGGTTCGGTGCCAAATGAACCCTGTGCAGAACTTTTAACTGCATAGCCTATGTCCTAATACAGATTGAGATTTTTCTCCCATATGTCCTCCCATGTTTCCGAAGAGATCTCCACTCCTAGCTCTTGCTCCCAGACTTCACAGAGCCGGTTAATATCCTGCCAGGCCCTACCACCCAGTAGGTGATAGAGGGCACTAACTGAAAGTGTGCTTGTGGCACTTGGCAACAACTTCTCTGTATCAGGCTTATAGGGTTTAGCGAGAAGCGTAGTCTTCTTCTGGATGAAATCCCTAATCTGAAAGAAAAAGAAGAGATCTCTCCTGGGCAGCCCATATTTGCGGCTCAATTGCTCGGAAGACGTCATAACCTCCCCCTCAAACAAGTCTCCCAAACTAGAAACTCCTCTCGCTGCCCATAGTTTGAACCCTGACTCCATCATCCTTGGTTGAACCCTGGCATACCAACTATGGGGGTGAGGGGCGAAGTCTTGGATAAACAACCCTCACTCTGATGCATCGCCCTCCAAGCCTTGACTGTACTAATCACAATGGGGTTCCAGCAATGGTCCATAACTATTCTCATCTTATCCATGAATAACAGGTTAATAAGAGGGCATTTTGCCTTTGGAGGCCTTTATATCTAGCCATATTGAGCCTGGATCATTACCTACCCAATCACAGGCAAAGGACAGCAGGGAACTCAATTGATACCTCCTGATGTCTGGGAAATCAACTCCTCCCCCTCCTTGAGGCAACTGCAATTTAGTAAGTTTGATGAGGAACCGCCCACAATGCCAAATGAAAGAATTAAACCAACCCACAAGCTTCTGCAATGTTGACCTGGGAAACATTATAGGGAGCATACACAAGGGATAAAGCAAACGAGGAAGGACATTCATCTTAATAAGGGCCATTCGTCCCAAGCACGAAATTGGAAGAGTGTCCCATCTCTGGAGATCCCACCTAATATAGTCGAGCAGGTGAACGAAGTTAGTCCGAAATAACCAATCAAACATGGGTAATAAAAATATCTAGGTATCGGAAACGCGTCCTTGACCACTTAAAGGGGAAACTAGGGTCACTTTCAACCTCTAGCACTTCCTTAAGGTCCCCCCAAAGGCATAGCCTCCAACTTTGCAAAATTTATCTTATATCCTGAAAAAGCCCCAAATTATATCAGATGGGGTACAGAAGTCATTGTGTCCAATAAAAACAGAAGGACATCATCGGCATACAGTGTAATCTTGTGTACCCTCAATCCCACTTCCGGAGCAGTTATGTGGACGTTCTGACAAATGGCCTCTGCCAGCGACTCTATCACCAACATAAACCAACAGCAGTGAGAGGGGGCAGCCTTGACGACTACCCTTGTCAATCCTAAAGTTCCCAGACTTCACCCCGTTGGTGATGACCACAGCCTGAGGTTGGTGATATAAAGCCTCCACCCACCTAGCAAAGACCCCACCCAACCCAAACCGATCAAAGACATAAAAGAGATCGGGCCATTCCACCTGGTCAAATCTAAGGAAATCACTAACCCCTGAATCAATCATTGCTGACAAGCTTGGACCATATTCAGCAACCTTCTAATATTATTAGAGGACCTATGGCCCCTTATAAAACTTGTTTGGTCCTCTTTGACAATATTGGGCAACACCTTCTCCAAGCTCAGCGCCAAAATCTTAGACAGAATCTTAAAATCTGAACTTAATAGAGAGATGGGCCTGTATGAGGTACAATCCTCAGGAACCTTCCACTTCTTAAGAATTAAGAAAATACTAGCTTCTCTCAAAGACAGTGGTGGGCATTCATGCATATAGGAGTGATTGTACATTTCTAGCATTGACCCTGACAGAATCTCTATAAATTCCTTATAAAACTCACCCAGGAGACCATCAGGGTTAGGCACTATCCCACTTTGAAGTTGCCTAACTGCCCCCTGTATTTGCTGAACTATCAGGGGAGCATTGAGGAGAGAGGCCTGTTCCAAGGTTACCCCCAGGAGGTCCCAGCCCTTAAAAATGATTTCCATCTTGACCCACCCATCCTAGCAACCTTCAGACCAATACCATTCAGAGTAAAAACTCTGAAAAGCCTCATTAATCCTTTTGGCATTGTATGTAAGGACCCTGGCGCTATCTCTAACTGCAGTAATGGATTGGGGAAAACGCTTTTTCCTCGTCAGATACACTAACTTCTTCCCTGGCCTATCCTCATACTCAAACAATGTTTGTCTTGCAAAAGCAAGTTCTTTCTTTGCAGTTTGTGTAAGTACTGAATTCAGAGCAGCCCGGAGGGCTGTGATCCTCTGTAGCTTGGTCACCGAAGGCCTCGCAAAATGTGCCGCCTCAGTGGCTCTCGAGTAGATGCTGCTGTTCCTCCTTCTGTCGTTTCCGGCTAGCCGAATAGGAAATAGCAAGGGCCTTCGCGGTCTCCCATAGCATAGACAGACTTCTAGTCATGCCTGAGTTGATAGTCAACGGAAACGCCCTCAAAAAGTATTCCACGTATTTGGAATCCTTGAGGAGAAAAGGATCCTAACCCTCACTCTTGGCCTTAACCTCTAAATAGACCACCGTGTGATCAGAGATAGCTATATTCCCAATTTTACAACCCAGTATCGAATTCAGAAGGGCCAAGAGAGCCAGAAAAAGATCAATCCTCGTGTGATATTTATGCAGCTTTGAAAAAAAAGGTGAAGTCCCTGCTGGTAGGGTGAAGACATCTCCTAATTAGTGGGTGGCACGGTGGCACAGTGGTTAGCACTGCTGCCTCACAGCGCCAGAGACCCGGGTTCAATTCCCGACTCAGGCGACTGACTGTGTGGAGTTTGCACATTCTCCCCGTGTCTGTGTGGGTTTCCTCCGGGTGCTCCGGTTTCCTCCCACAGTCCAAAGATGTGCAGGTCAGGTGAATTGGCCATGCTAAATTGCCCGTAGTGTTAGGTAAAGGGGTGAATGTAGGGTAATGGGTGGGTTGCGCTTCGGCGGGTCGGTGTGGATCTGTTGGGCTGAAGGGCCGGTTTCCACACTGTAAGTAAACTAATCTAATCTAATGTCCACCAGCCCCAACTCCTCGCATAAGTCAGTCACCTGCTTGGCCTGCGAAGAAATAGTTGGGGGCCCACTAGGCATCCTGCCCACTGTCAGATCCAAAAGGCAATTGAAATCCCCCCATCACAATGTGCCATATTTCTAAAGGCACTCAGCTTAGAGAAGGCACTAATCAAAACTTTGAGGGGATGTGCCGGGGGACAGTAGACATTTAAGATGCCTTCCCATGTATCAGGGCCTTAAGTATCACAAACTGCGTTTGCTCATCTTTTACCTGCTCTAATAATGTAAATGGAAGATTTTTCTGGATCAGTATAGCCATTCTCCTACTTATAGGAGTAAAGGATGAAAAGAATACCTGGTCATAAGCCCCCCGTTGTAACTTCAGGTGTTCCCCATCGTCAAAATAGGTTTCTTGCAACAGGGCGATATCAACCCTTTCCTTCTTAAGGCTACAAAGCACTTTTTGCCTTTTAACAGGCGAATGACTTCCCTCCATGTTCCAGGTGCACCATTTAACAAGACACTTAGCCATATCCCCTTTCAGAGACTCTTGAATCCCCAGGAGGGAAAACCCTGCTTGCAATGCAAAGAGCACAAGGAAATGGAGACTCAGAGTTGTACAATTGTGTATACAAAAACTACTCTAACATAACTACAAACAATTATTGCTACCAAAAAATTACAAAGAAAACCAAATGTAAAACCTTGAATGGAGCACTTTTCCCTCTGTTGATAGGGTGCACTCACCCTACCCATCTCCCCCTTCACAGCTCCCTCAAGCCCAGACTGTGCCCCAGACTTAGACAAAAATAAATAAATTAACAAGGAGATCATTCTTAAATCAACAAGAGAAGATAAAGTCAGGATAATCATTCCGCCCATCCCTGGCTAAATGTCAACCCCAAGTATGACTAAAAGAGAAAAAGAATAAAACAAAAGAGGAGAACAGAAAAGGGCATCCCATAAAATTTCCCATGATAAAATACACTTATAAAAATATAATAGGAACAACATATTCCAAGATTTTTTTTATGAAAAAGAAAATTATTAGGGAGAGAGGAAAAAGGGAAAAGGGAAAACACAGGAAAAGAAGGAAAAAAGGACAAGCATTAACCATATTCTTCAGACCAGTCAGACTATTTTCAAGTGTCCACAAAGTTCTTGGCTTTATCTGCCAAGTGAAACGTATAAGCTGGATCCTCATGGCTGAAACGGAGCACTGTCAGGTACCTCATGGAGAACTGGCCACTGCTGAACTTCAGCAAAGGACTTCCTCTTTGGAATTACAGATGCCAAAAAAATCCAAAAAAACATAACTTTTGACCTCTTGTACAGCAGTGCCTTTCCCCAGTGATCTGGAGGCTTCTATCACTCTTTGCTTGTCCCTGTATGTGTGGAAGTGCACTAGGACCAGATGGGGGCACTGTACTGGCCCAGACCTGCATCACGCCACCCGACAGGCCCTTCCAATCTGCAGCCAGCCAAACTCGATTTGAAGGCCCAGGAATTTTGGCAGCCAGCATTCCAAGAAGCTGACTGGCTACCCATCTTCTTCACCTTCCAGGAGCCCGACAATCCATAGATTCGTCCTCTGACCTCGATTTTCGAGGTCATCAACCTGATCTTGAAAGGCCTGTGCTTGCTGTTCCAGGGCCTGGATCTGTCTGGATGAGGACTCCATCTCCGCTTCCAAGATCGTGGTTTGACCTCCACCTCCTCTATCCGTGCCTCAAGGCTCTGGAGATCCCGTTCATGCTTTTGCAGCATGGGTTGGATCTGGGCACAGATCTCCTCGATCGCAGCCTCAACCTTCACAGTAAGTCTCACCATCGGCGCCGCCAATTCCTGCGGATCAGTTACGTCCCTCGGGGGTTCAGGAGAGGCTGCTACTGCGTGCCCGATGCTGCAGGGGAGTGTCCTCCCTGCTGCTGTTTGCTCACTCCCTTTCCCTTTGGCATCCTTGCCACTCCTAAATATTAACAAATATGTGTTCCCAAGGCTTCAAATGAATAACTCTCTCATAGAATGGCAAGGGAATGGCAAAAGAACACCAATATGCTTTGGCTGTTAGGCAGAGCCATCCACAGCAGTTCTACAGAATCACTGCCATCTTGCTGAGTCCACTAATCGCTTTCTTAATCACTCTGTCTACCTGTGACAAAATTAAGCCCCAGGTCTCTCTCTATTTGACAACACTACCCAGTATAATGGTATAAGTCTGTAGAAATGACTGCATTTTGTGAAGTGCAAATGTACTTTATAAATAAAAAATGAAGTCCCTGAATAAATGCAGCATTTTTCGATGTTCTTTTTCCAATAAGGATAAACAAATTAATTTGCTATGTACCGAACATATGTAAAACCTCAACCTTTGTTGTGCAATTATCTTTTAACATCCGTATCATTGTTTAGATAAAAATACTTGAAATCTCAGCTATGGACAAACATTGCTAGAACTATAGATAAACTGATATTCAAAAAAGAAAATTAGGTTACTATATTGGTTTACATCTGGCATTTAAGTCCAGCTAAAACACTAACCTATTTATCTAATGTGAGGTGTTCATTTTTAGCTTTTTCAGTTATAAGCAGCACTCAGCGATTAGAGTCTTTCTGAAAGAATACTGTGGTCATGGAAAGCAACAAACATTAACTCTACTGAAACAGGCTACTATTTACAGCTAATACGCAGAAATTGTTGGAAATATTCAACTGGTAAGGCTCTGACACTTAAGAGAAAAGCAAAGCAGTGTGAATGGGCCTGAATGATGTGGGCAATGGCAGGTCAGTTGGTAAAATATAGCGAGATGAGATCCTCAAATGTCTAATTTTCCACTCAAGCTTTTAACAGCAAGACAGGAATCTCACTCGAAAGCGAAGTGAGGACTATTTGCATGCACTTACACTTCACTGTTATCTAATCTCACCTCATTTATGTGCAATTTACTATTCTCCCACGTGTTGGAAAGAAACTAGACTGCAACAATTCCCAACACTTTTCTGGGCCTTCATTTCCTAACATTTCAGAACTTGGGTAGCCACCAACTGTAATGTTAAAGAGATTGCCATTGGAAAAACTGCCTTACTACATCCTCATGGCACATCTCCAATTCACTTTGAAAGGTGTTGTTGCCACTCCAAGGTACAGTATGAAAATGGCAAACTATTATTAAGTGCGTTGGACATATCTATGAAGATGTGGTGAATCCATGACAAAGTCAATGTCAACCTCCATTCCCTTAGTGCTTATTCAGTTTGTGCTTACTTGGATGCTCCCAGCATCTTTGTCTTGACTTTTTACTCTTTGCCAACTCATTCAAAACTTACAACCTCACAGAACTTCCGTCTGTGCCTTTCAGCAAAGACACAAAGCCAGGTAGCTTACCTTCCACTGTTAACTTACCACTGCCAATGTGCTTACATCAATATTTGGATAGACTTCAAAAATGCAGGAATTTGATTAAAATATTCAAACAGGAGTCAACTGCTACCAGGTTACACTATTGCATCCCCTGGTCATCCCTTGTCAATCAGTGTTGACACTGCCACTTCCTCAACAGATGCAAATTACAAGCAATATAGTAGCCGTATTTAAAAAGATCAATAGTTACATCAAGTGAAAGTTGTAATTGGGACTGTACTCAACTTTTTTCATGTTTTTTTCTTTAAGATTCTTTTAATTCATTTTTTGCTCTGCAGAGCAATGTCAATAAACTTAAATGGCATTAGAATTTGTTAAATGGGAATGATGCAGGCAATTTTGAAAAGGAGGTGAACAGTGCCTGATGAGAGGCAATCTAAATCCCAGAGACATGGGCCAGATTTACATGAAGTTAGGAAGAATCTGTGAACCCTTAAAAATGGCAAGATAGATGGAGATGTGGAAGTTCTGTCCTCAGTTCTGAGAGATCCCATTTTTTGGGGGCAGGAGGGAGAGAATTGCATCATACTGACTGGAACCTGAAATCAGGAAGGCCATTTGAATCAAGCAAGAATAGAAATTCCTGAAGGAACTCAGCAGGTCTGCCAACATCTGTGGAGAGAAAACAGACTTACTGTTTCAAAAAAGGGTCACTGGATTTGAAACGTTAATTTTGTTTTCTCTCCACAGATGTTGCCAGACCTGCTGAGTTTCTCCAGTAATTCCTATATTTATTTGTTTTAGATCATCAGCACCTACAGATCTTTATTTTGTTTTCGGGCCATTTGAAATATGTGCTGAGCTCAAATCTCATTTCGGTCTTAACATGCTCTGTGAAAGTCATAAATTTGATAGGGTAAACTTAAACACAGTTGAAGGCTGTTAAACTCTTTATAAGGATCATCACCTTAAGTTTTAAACATCCCCAACCCTTTAAATATGGAAAAATGGCAGAAACTGCGAGGTAAACCTAAACAATACACTGTGCTGGATGGCTTTGATTAACAGGCCATCTGCCTTAGGCTAGGAAAGAAATATTACCATCCCTTCCTGCGGTTACAATAGAGTTTTTTGATCACATTTTTCATTAGCTGGTATTACAGCTGGGGTCATTAGGACTTGAAAAGGTTTCATAAGCTAAAAAACAGTTATCTTAGCATTGGTGGTGGTGGGGGTTGGGGGTGACTGCTGAGTTCACAGTTGAAATAAGCTATTAAAGGATTATCCATATTTTAAGTGGTTACTGAATAGGGCTTGTTTATATAACAGATTGAATAGCCCAAGGGATTCAGAATCTTTGACAGGATGTGATAATGGGAATTTTTCAGTATAAATTGTGAATGACTGAGTCCTGCATTCCATCAATAGAATTTTCCTTCTCATCTCCACATTGCTCCCGGGGTCTTTTCATGGTGTTTACGAGATTAAGTATCATCACTGTGGGTGTACCTGCACCAATGACTGCAGCTGTTCATAAAGGCAGCTCAACATCCCCTTCTCAATGGTGACAAGACACAGGTAATAAAAATCTAATTTAACCAGTGACACTGACATCCCATGAATGAATATAAACAATGTAGCTATGTAGGCTGGATGGGGTTAAGAGGCTATACAGTGTGGATCAGTGTGGGTGGGAGAGCAACGAGTTAGCACAGAAGGGCCATGGGATGTGGATACGGTACAAGGGAGTTGAGAGACTGATAGCCCAATAGCTCTTTTAAGAACTGAAGGATGACGCTCAAGAATTGAAGTGAGCCCTCTAACCAGCCGAGCTTCGCACTCTCCCATCTTCATGGCTGCTTACGATTTGCTTATGGAGCTAACAGACTCGATTTATACTGTCCTCACTTCTCTAAAGAAAGAATTGTGGGCTCTTTAAATTAAGAAGGAACAGCTAAATTGGGAAGTTTCCTGACTCAAGCTATCTGCTGCATAGTGAGAATCCTTCCTGTAGGTCATGTAAAAAAGAGATAGTGCCTGCATCTATAGAGATGCTTACCCAAAGTCCCAGTGTGATTGGACAATAGCAGTGTCCCTCTGAGAGCAACAGTAGCAGGGTGGCTTGAACAAAGATTAAGGGTTCTGATGGCCTTCATTGCACGATATGTTCTTAACAGGTGAAAGGCCCGAAACCTATCAGAGGTGCATCTAGTTAGTTACATATGATACTCTGGGAAAGTGAACATGGCACTGCCCAGAACTGCTTTCAGGATCTAAAAGAGGCAGTAGTACTGTCTACTGGTAGGAATTTAATAGACTATAGATTTGGTAGATCCATAATCTGGGCAGATTGAAATTCCATTCTCAGGAATTTTTTAAACATTATATTTTAAATATTTGTACTCCAGTTTCTGTCCTTTTATTTCACCCATTCTCTCCTGTTACCTATTGCTTTCAATTCTAGAAGTCCTGAACTGGAAGAGTGAGCAGAATGACATTCCTAATGCTGCTTTGCTAATTGTAAAACATTTATGACACGGAAGAGTGGATACAGATGAGCATTTTCCATGGTTGAGAATTTTCTCTTCCTTCCTTAAAAGTGCTGTACCAAAGCTCAACAAAGTTTATTACATGCTGACAAGTAGAACAACTGACTTGGCCCATAAGTACCAGCACCAGTGCTATATAAAACCTTTCCAGTTTATCCAAATCTGGATATTTTTAAATATCATGGATATTTCTGAATTATCTCCGGATCTCCTCCATATTTTGTTTTCATCATGTTTTTACAGGTGGAGAAGGGTACATTTTCACCGCAGATGTAAAGAACAAGTACATTATGTCAACTGTGTAACATGGAGATGCAAGTTTACTTGCACAGATTTGAAAATAATTGAAATGTACTTATATTACTTGGTGAGATTATTAACTATTACTATTAACTAAAGTTATCACTAAAATGTTTCCAGAATTAAGTAAAATAAAGCATATTCTAATGAACAATTTGATCAATTCCATTATTTTCAAATGGTGTTGTAAGCATTTACTGAGGCCCATTAGCGGAGAATAAATGTTAGAAAACTACACCTATTTATACAATATATGACACAATAAGACATTTGATGCAAATTTTGGATGCAATGATTATGGACAATGTGATACTTGCAGGACTGGAAGTCTGCATAGAAATAAAACAAAAGATACATTCCATACTAACTCAAAAGCAAGATGTATTTCAAAAGGGGTTTTCCATTTTAGGTTATAGAAATTGTTCTGCAAATGATATATTAAATCCAAATCAAGATTAAGATTTACAATGCTTTTTAGTTTAAATTGCAGTTTCTGAACTAATTTCCAGGAGAAGGTACTATTGGTAAGGCTTCACTGAAAAACCCATGGATCTCATCTTTAAAAATACAAGGCACTAATTTCATTTCAAGACCAATACCCTCAGGTCAGGTTCCAGCTACATATAGTCTGATGCCTGACACAATTTTTAACAAGCTGACAAATTAGAAATAAGGGCACTTCAATGAGGGGTGGCAGACGTGGGGAGTAGGCAGTGTACAGCAGTAAGACAATCGTGATTTAAAGGTGAACCAGCAGCCATTATTGTGGTTGCACATTAGTGGGGAACAGGAGGAGAAGGAGAATAGTTGGTCAAAGGGATAAAGACACTTTAAAGGGCAGCCTGGTGAATCATTGATGCTTTTCTTGAGGCTCTTTTGGAGGCAGTGACATGCCATTCTATTCCCGGAGAGCATTTAGAGAAAACAAACTGGCCATACCTAGCGGATCTAGCTGGAGGCAATGAGTGGCGGCAATATAATGAGAAGGACCTGGAAAATGCATTATTACTGTTTCGCTAACCTTCTGTGGACTGACAAGATGAGTGCAGGCTCTCAGGTCTGCAGTCATATGCTTACACATGAGATAAGCAGCCTGAGGGTGTATAATGCCATAGACCAGTCATGCATTAAGAGCATTAGAGAGCCATCAGTGAATCTCTCTCACATCAGGAGGAGAAGTGTAGGGGGCACAATATCACGTGTCAGTATAGCTGTGAATGGTGAAGGTGGGCATTATGATCCTAAATTTCTCCATCCTGAACTTGGAAATGAAAAGAGTACAGGATGCACAAGAAAGAGGTCAGTCAAATGCAGGAGTACCAAACCTCACCAAGCTGACAGCCATGGAGAGGCCTCTCCTTAATGTGGTCAGGATGAAAGCTGAGAGAAAATGAGTGATGGGAAAATGAGAATTTGTGCAAAAAAGTTTGAAAAAAACTAAAAATATCAGGAGTTGGGAATGGAGCTCCCTCTTCTCTCGTTTCTTTCAAATAAAGTATTGATTCCAATGACTTGCTTCAGCTCTGCAGGACCAGATGCTGACAGATTTGATCGTTTTATTCATTTCCACCTCCTTATGACTCCACAGGGATAGATGTGGAGTGGGAGTGAAGGCATGCCAGGGAACATCTTTACTGACATCTAAAGAGAAGGAATAAGCAATTAATGGCAGTATAAGACATAAGAGCATAAGTAGGCCACTTTGCTCGTCAAGTCTGCTCTGCCATTCAATGAGATCGTGCTGATCTGATCATCCTCAACCCCACCTTCCCATCTTGCTCCACATTTGAAACTCCTACTGATTATAAATCTGTCTATTGCAGCCTTGAATATCCTTAACAACCCAGCCTCAACAGCTCTCTGAAGTAAAATATTCCACAGATTCACTACCCTCTGAGGGGAAGATTTCCTCCTCAATTCTGTCTTAAATGGGTGACCCTTGACTTTGAGATTATGCCCTCTCTTCCTCGATTCTCCTACAAGGGGAAACAACTATAGACAAGCCCGTAAGAATCCTATATGTTTGAATAAGATCTTCTCTCATTCTTCTAAATGCCAATTAAAACAAGCCCCACTCAACCTCTCCTCATTAGGAAATCTGTCTGTACCCAAAATCAACTTAGGTGAATCTTCTCTAGACTTCCTCCAATGCCGGTACATTGTTCCTTAGATAACAGGGCCAAAACTGCATAGCATTCCAGCTGTAGTCTGAATAGTGCCTTGTTTAGGTATGGTAAGACATTTTCATGTTTATACTCCATTTCTTTTAAAGTAAAGGCCAACATTACATTTGCCTTCCCTATTATTTGCTGAACTTGGATGCTAGCTTTTTTATAATTCATATATTAGGATCCCTAGATCACTCTGTGCTGTAGCTTTCTCCAGTCTTTTCCTATTAAATAATATTCAGCTCCTCTATTATTTCCACCAAAACATGTAACCTCTCATTTTCCCACATTATATTCCATCTGCCAATACTTTTTGCCCACTCACTCAACGTATGACTATTCCTCTTCAGACTAATTGCATCATCATTACCACTTGCCTCTCATCCTATTTTTTGTGTCATCTGCAAACTTGCCAAAAGTACATTCATCTTCCCCATCCAAATGTTTAATATGTATTGTAATTAGCTAGCACTGAGTCCTGCAGTACTCCACTACTTAAAGGGTGCCATCCTGGAAGTTAGCCCTTTATTCCAGTGCAGACACACAGACATCAGTGGCACTTCATGTGAAATTCGAATGGACAGCAGGGTGAACAATGAGGGAGGAAGAGACAGAAAGAGCAGCGGGAAGACTCATGGTCAGGCAGGCCCAGGTGCACATCCTCAGGAGTCTCTCTCACACACACACAAAAACATACAGATCTTGACTAGTGGCAGGAAACTTATGCCAACACATGGCAGAGTTCTCTGAGGCAGTGTGGGGTCATGGACAGAGAATGCTAGGGGGTATCCATTGTAAATATGATGTGAAGCTGGAAAAGCACAGCAGGTCGGACAGAATCCGGGGAGCAGGAACGTCAACGTTTCGGGCTGAAACCCTTCCTGCTCCTCGGATGCTGTTTGACCTGCTGTGCTTTTCTAGCTTCACATCTATTGACTCTGGCTTCCAGCATCTGCAGTCCTTACTGTCTCTAAAGTCTACCCATAGTGTGTGCACCGTTCCACCTCAGGATGTTGAGCTCGTGATGTCCTTCATGCAAGATAGACTGGGATGACACTGACCCAAGCTGTTCCCTCCAGGTCCAGAACTTCAGTTCTGAGGAAGAATCTCTTCAGACTTGCAAATACAGCTAGGCCTGCTGAGTTTCTCTAGCATTTGTTTCAGATTTACAGCATCCACAGTATACACAGTAATGCACTAACTAAGGGATAGGTCAGGGTACTTTCAAGATGGTATTAAATTAAGTATAGTTGATGTCAAAGAGACTTGAGGATTCAGATGCCTAATTCAAATGCCATGCAGAAAATAATCAAGAAGGCTAATGGAATGCTGTCCTTTGCAGCTAGAGGACTGCAGCATAAGGAAGCTGAAGTTATGGTACAGCAATACAAAGGCCCCACTCAGAGTACTGACAGTAGATCTGGGCACCACCTCAAGAAGGATATTCTGGCCTTGGAAGGAGTACAACGTAGGTTTAAATGAATAATACCTAGACTTCAGGGGTTAAGTTATGAGGAGAGATTATACATAGTCAGCCTGTTTTCTCTAGAATTTAGAAAATTAAGAGGTGATCTGATCACAGCTTCAAGATATTAACAGGAAAAAACAGGGTAGATAAAAATAAACCATTTCCACCGGTTGGTGATTCTAGACCTTGGGCGGTAGTCTGAAAAAATAGAGCCAGACTGTTCAGGAGAGATGTTAGGAAGCACTTCTACATACAAAGTGTGGTAGAGGTTTGGAACTCTCTTTCACAAATGGCAGTTGATGCGAATCAGTTGTTAACTTTAAATCTGAGATAGGTAATGTTTTACTACATGAATTACAAACACATTGTAATTAGACGTCTTTCATTGAACAGTGTGTTTTGCAGAAAATGTATTTTTTCAGATTTTAGGCGTGAATTCACAACAATGCCAAGTATTGAAGCAGGTGATAGTGGCATTAAACTAGTATCTTGCAATTCATGGTCAATATAATAGTTTGTCTTTCAATTTCAAACTGCTTACAATAGGTTTCTCTGAAGCCTGCGAACACCTTGCCCCATGACCACTAAATAACAACATGATGCAAACTATTCAATTCTCCTTCGAATCCTCCCACTTCCTCCAGACCAAAGGGGTAGCCATGGGCACCCATATGGACCCCAGCTATGCCTGTCGCTTTGTTGACTACGTAGAACAGTCCATCTTCCGTAGTTACACCGGCACCTCTTCCTCCGCTACATTGATGACTGCATCAGCGCCACCTCGTGCTCCCGCAAGGAGGTTGAGCAGTTCAACTTCACCAACACATTCCACCCTGACCTTAAATTCACCTGGACCATCTCTGACACCTCCCTCCCCTTCCTGAACCTCTCCATCTCCATTAATGACGACCGACTTGAACTGACATTTTTTACAAACCCACCGACTCCCACAGCTACCTGGATTACACCTCTTCCCACCCTACCTCCTACAAAAATGCCATTCGTATTCCCAATTCCTCCACCTCTGCTGTATCTGCTCCCAGGAGGACCAGTTCCACCATAGAACACACCAGATGGCCTCCTTCTTTAGAGATCGCAAATTCCCTTTCCATGTGGTTGTAGATGCCCTCCAACGCATCTCATCCACATCCCGCACCTCCGCCCTCAAACCCCACCACTCCAACCATAACAAGGACAGAACCCCCCTGGTGCTCACCTTCCACCCTACCAACCTTCGCATTAACCGCATCATCCGCCGACATTTCCGCCACCTCCAAACGGACCCCACCACCAGAGATATACTTCCCTCCCCACCCCTTTCCACTTTCCGCAAAGACCGTTCCCTCTGTGACTCCCTGGTCAGGTCCATACCCCCCAACAAACCACCCTCCCGTCCTGGCATTCTCCCCTGCCACCACAGGAATTGCAAAACCTGTGCCCACACCACTTCCCTCACCACCATCCAAGACTCCAAAGGAGCCTTCCACATCCATCAAAGTTTCATCTGCACATTCTGAAACAAATGTCATTTATTGAATCTGTTGCTCCCGATACGGTCTCCTCTACATTGGGGAGACTGGATACCTCCTTGCAGAGCGCTTTAGGGAACATCTCCGGGATACCCGCACCAATTAACCCCACCATCCCATGGCCCAATATTTCAACTCCCCCTCCCACTCTGCTGAGGACATGCAGGTCCTGGGCCTCCTCCACTGCCACTCCCTCACCACCCGACGCCTGGAGGAAGAATGTCTCATCTTCCGTCTCGGAACACTTCAACCCCAGGGCATCAATGTGGATTTCACCAGTTTCCTCATTTCCCCTTCCCCCACCTTACCTCAGTTCCATCCTTCCAGCTCAGCATTGTCCTCATGACTTGTCCTACCTGCCAACCTCCCTTCCCACCTATCTGCTCCACCCTCCTCTCTGACCTATCACCTCCATCCCCACCCCCATTCACCTATTGTACTCTTTGCTACCTTCTCCCCAGCCCCACCCATTTATCTCTCCACCCTGGAGGCGTCCTGCCTCTATTTCTGATGAAGGGCTTTTGCCCAAAACATTGATTTTCCTGGTCCTTGGATGCTGCCTGACCTGCTGTGCTTTTCCAGCACCACTCTGATCTAAACTTTTGCCTAATTATTCAATTCTGTCATTTCTACAATGATACTATGAAATCTTCTCACTCGTTCATCTCACTTGCAGTCTACCTGCAGTGCAATGTTCATTTTTCAGAAGAATATACAAATGAGATACGTAAATAAACCCTTACACTTATCGATGCACCTCCAAACAGTGTTACATGGACACAAATCGTCCTTTAAGTCTTTCTTTTGGAAATTTCTAACTTCTGAACACATTCCAATTATTTTGCTAATCATGGTGAATGCACAAAAAATTGTTTTTAATCATTTTCTCGGCCATGAATTTTATCAATCAGAAAGCAAAAGCTGTGATGATTAGTTGGGGAAAATATTAATACGAGGTACACATTCAAATCAAACTTCATTTGGCTACATTTAGAACAAAGAACAAATGACGAACAAAGGAACAGCAACAGGATGCGTTTCTAAACTGAAAACCTTTTCAGCACAATCCAGGCATTTTCTACCCTCAGTGTAAAAAAAGTTGCTTTTTAACCATGTTAATCTATTCGAGATTCATGACAGAAAACTCTCCTGTGAAGTTATATTTAAAATATTTATTTATGTTTCCTCCTTCCTAAATTTTTATTGTTTACAAAGATTGGGTAATTGGTTGAAGTACTACAATATAATTTTCAGGCTGCAATTTGATAAGGCTAGATATGTCAACCTCTTCCTGTGTCATAATTAACATTGAGCTCTATTGTGCAATATGATTGTAAAACATTTAATTCCTTAAAATAAGATAGATATGAAATATGCAACATGCTACATCTGTTTTTTTATGACAATTTTAAATCATTACATAATGTTATGACCTAAGGCACTAACATGAGAGTGTGGTGCCCACAGCCGATAACAATAACAAGGAAACTTCACACTGTTGTGCCATCAGCATTTCCTCATTCAAAATCCTCATGTGCTGTGTACAAGTAGCATAAATCATCACTTTCTGAAGAGTACTTTCTGTAAGTGGATTGCATTAAATGTGCATTTACCCCCTTGATGAAGAACAGTACGATGCACACAATGTTTTTTAATTATAGGACATTGAACATTAAAAATATCATACACTTCGCTTAAAAAGGATAGTGCACGTCTTGAGTTGATTAATTATTTACGTCCGTACTGTCACAGAAATCTGTGGCTTATATCAAAGGCATTCAGCAAATAGGAGAATGCCAAAAATAAATTCTATTAACTTTCACATTCCAGATCTCCCAGTGGTGTTGCTCACAGTGAATGGAAGGGGATGTTATTTTATGCTGTATAACATATAATGTATCAGGCCATTGATCCTGATATTGAGCTGAGAAGCTGGAGGATAAAATTGATCAATGGAAAAGAAAATCAGAGAGGGAGTACCAGTTTATTGTTGCTTGTTTTGTGCTACTGCTGAAGACAAATTTTACTCCTCCCTATTTCTGGTAGTATCTTTGCCATTGTGCCAGAAGACTGTGTGTTCAAGCTCCACTATGAACCCAAGCATTTAATCCAAATTGACACTCCAGTGCAGAACTGATTGAGTGCTGCACTCTCAGACATGACATCTATCAGAAAAGACATTAAACTGTGCGTGAGCTCAGGTGGATGCAAAAGATCTCATGATGCTGTTTTTAAAAAAGCAGGAAACTCTCCCAATGCCTTTGCCAATGCTCTTCTTCCAATGAAGTCCAGCTAAACCACATTTTCCATTCAGTCATTAATTTGCTGTTTGTGGATCTTGCGATACATAGATTGAATGTCTCATTTTCCTACAAAACATCTGTGACTGCAGATCATTTGTTAACCCATTCATTGGAAAGGATTTTAGGATGTCATAAAGTGTGATTCAAATACAAGTTCTTCAGCTGTGTTACTAAATTAGACTGTAAACGCATCGTGCGCAATTCTACTTCAGTTCCGATCAGGCTTCTGTTCCTGTAATGGACCTACTGAGCTGAATCTTACCATTTTTGGCTAAGTGTCAGTTTTGTCGAGTTTCACTGAGAGTTTCTTGACAGAAAGCCTAGCAGGATTTCTCACCACATCTCACCAAGCTCTTCTCACAGATTACCTACCTTGCCCTTTTGGTGCCCCCTTGCCCAGTTCCAGCCCCATTATACCACCCGCCATTCCCAGAAAAATTTGACACTGACTGCTATCCACTGAAGGATTGGCATTCAGAGCTTCTTTATAAGGTCTCTGTGCATCCTGAAAAACACTGGCACTCTGAAGCTGCCCAAACCATCAATTAACAATCATTCCGAAAATGTCACAGGTGAGGGCATTGACATCACAATTCTGTGATATTGATGTGGAGGTCCTGGTGGATGGGGTAGTGGAGTACCTAGTCTGATGTCATCACGGCAACTTGTACAGTAACCTCACTAGTGTCATTCATTACACACCAAACCTGACACTCACTTCTGATGCCCCTTCCTCACTGACTGACAGGGCAGAGGAAAAATTATAGACAAGCCCCTCAGACATCTCCTCTCAGGGCACTTCAGAGGTGTCTGGATCTTCCTCCTCCTCCGCCCTACCTACCCTCCTCTGACATGTGGAGATTCCTGAGAAGACTTCTGGCCAGGACACCCTCAGAATGCCTGCTTCACCCAGAAACCAACTCGCAAAAGTCACCCAAACAACTCTCTGAGGTCAAGGGAGTTCACTACCAAATAGCTTCACTCCATCCCAGCTGCTGAATGAGAGGCAACACAGAGATGCAGTGCAGGGAAATGAGATGTACCATGGATTAGAGTTATAGAGTCATAGAGATGTACAGCACAGAAACATTCCCTTGGGTCCAACTCATCCATGTTGATGTCAATGTTAAGAGCCTGTTGTAATATATGGAGGCAAGAGAAACAAGTTAAACAAAGGGTGATGGATTCTGCTGGCAGCATTGCCTGTCATGGTCACTGACATTATATTGTTTCCCTGGTCTCTGCATTGGTGTTGAGTGGAGTGGTCGGCATTGTCTGGGACAGGGAGGTGTACAGCACACAGACGGCCAATCTATTTGAGTCACTAGGGTGTAGACAGCCTACAGGTTTGGGTTCCACCCAGTGCATGGGTGGAATCTTAATAGGGGTTTGAGCAACATGGACTATGGAGGCATTTGTAGCAAAATTTGGCATGAAATCTGGTGATGCCAACCTTGAGATCAGGAGTGTCTCACTCCATCTTTTCTGTTTTTGAAAAGTGGTGCTGCAAGTTTCTTGCTAGGCAGCAATGAGTTGTCTACTGAGTGGGATTACAGCTGGTTAAATGCCTTGTTGACAACCCAACTCACCTCATTAATATTCCTATCTTACCAATGCAGCAAACAGGTTAGGCATTGAGAAAGCAAGACATGGAAACCAGAGTGAATACCTGGCGAATTTAGCTCACCGCTTGTTCCAAAGAAGCTCCATGTTGGACACTGGGCACCAATATCTCTAATACTGGGCCTACTCCAAGGATACTGGCTACACACACATTGCCAAGTCTACAGATAGTGGCATCTGATATGTGCCAACTTCTAACACCCTCATGGAACATTACCAACCAACCAACTTACAGAACTCTTTCACACTTCAACTGCCCCTGCAAGTATTGCAATGCTGCAGCAAGGCCATCATATGCTCAGCAACATGTACCCAGCTCATGGGCTGGACCAGCCTGCATCTCTGGCCTTTCTGTAGTAGCATTCACTCATTCTGGACATATATGGATGCTCCCAGCAACACTGCCTTGCATGAATTATCACTGGACGGGACAGAGCAGGAGAAGGCAAAACATGCAAGCTGAGGAGATGTCAGTAAACACCAGCTGAAGGCATACTGAGAGAGCCATGGACCATATCTGGTAGACAGTCTGATCCACACCGTGGACTGGATATCTATTCCTGTGTGGCAACTGTACCCGATTAAACCATGTACTATTGTGCTGGTATCCCCTGTTCGACAGGTCAAGGCTTGCACACTGTCATGCACTGCAAAGATGCCACTGGAGGGTGCTGCTGATGGATGCCAGTGGCTGTGGGAGAAGGTACACGTGTATGCCAACCATGCCATGCTCTGCAGTTTTGCTGTGGGCAACATGGAGGTGGTTCGAAGGAGGTAGTGAGATGAACCTGCCAAACACTCGCTCTGGATTTCATGTCAGGTTGGACTAACTGCTGGATTGCTTGGTGACTTTGATAAGATTGAAACTGAAATAATAATGAGGCAAGTTAGGCTGTCAACAAGGAGCGTAAGAAACATTAATCCCATCAACTGGCTCATCGCTGCCTGGCCAGAATCTCACCACATGTGAAAACCATAGGGCGAGGTGATCTGGGCCTCACTTAATGTCTCATCTAATTCTGACACATATCGCACCATAGCCCATGTCACTCTGACCCTTATAAGGTTTTGCCCTGATTATTTATTGATTGAGAAATGGAGCGTTTGTTTATTTGAAATGATATCACTGGGTTAAGCAACTGACAACACTGTTAAGCACTAACAAACTGCTTTCTAAATAATGTCATCCTCATTCTGTTTTAAAGCTAACAAGAGACATAGTTGTGACGTGAAGTTTTGTACCATTTCCTAATAACCTATAAGGCAATAAAACAAACCCACTGTAGTTCCAGTCATGATTCTAATCTTATGAAATGAAGACTATTTTCAAAGGTCCCAGCAGGGTTGAATTTATAAGATAAATGTCTCTGAATTGTGAGGGTGGCTAAGAAAGGAAGCATATGAAGCGTAAGTAGAGGCCGGGGACGAGTACAGTGCAATCATCCTTTATTATTAGGTTCTGACAGAAGGAGCAAAGTAGAAATTGTTGAGTTCTAAACGAAGGTTATTTTTCACATTTTACAATTACAAAACAATGTTAAACAACAACATTTCAAAGCATTTCAGTCTTGTGAGGTGATAGCTGAGGGGCTTGTCCATCTGTCTATATAATCCTCAATTTCAAAACATGAATAGAATGTTGTGAGAACTGCTGAAGTGGGTGTTATGATGGTAGATGCCATAGCATTGTGCAGGAGTGGGTGAGTCGGAATCCTGACAGTGAAAGTAAAGGCTTAGTGTGAGGATGGTGGCAAGGTGGGAAAAACTGCACACAAATGTTGCGGGAAGCCAATTAAAATTCTTCAGAAAGAATTAAAAGAGATTTTGCCAAATGTTATTCAATTCATATGGGAGTAAGTGAGTGGTGAATGGGGATCACAGGCTCACAGGTCCCAGGCCAGTGAAAGCTGAGGTGCATGGTCAGCCGGTTTATGCTGTCTTCCACAGAAGGACTTCAGGATTTCGAGGGTTGCAAGCTGACCACCATAGGTCAGAAGGGGAAGGCTTCACTGTACAGACTTGAGATGCAAAGATTGCAGGAGGAGGGCTTGATGGTACAGGCTGAAGGGTATAAAGTGATACTTTAAATCCAAGACAACAGCCAATGCAACAGCTAAAATCAGATCCATGGTGAACACAAGCCCAATACTGTTGGTTTGATGAGTGGTGAAGGAGCAGTGTAGAGGGAGGCATCAGAAGGTACAGAGACACCATATTAAACATGCAAGAATGGCAAAGGGCCCATCACAACACATGATGGGTTCGCAGATCACTTCCCCTAACTGACTAGCTGCTGCATGATCATGGGACAAGCAAGAATTAAATTCTGCCTCTCTGAGTGTACTGTCTGCCTAAGAAATGTTGTGGACCTGGATCGGGAGGCCTGCGCTCAAGTCCCACCTATTCCTGAGTTGTGTAATAATAACTCTAAACAGGTTGATTAGAAAGTATCTATACTTTCTTTCTGCACTTTTGATTTCCTCCATTAATTTTATTTTCCACTCTAAATCCCTGAGCTCCCCAAGCTGACTGCTCAATTTGCTCATAGCCTGAGCAAGTGTCTCACAGCTCTCTCAAAATGCACACATTTACCCCTAAGTAATACAATGCTAATATCCAAAGTAAACTGCTACATAAAACAAAAGTGCATTTCTCATGATAACAAAAGGAAATCACAGCAAGGTCCCACAACATCACTGCAAAAATTATCACTAATGTTTGCAGTAATGTTAGTTAGAAAAAATGTTGGGGTTCTTGAGGTAGTGACCCTACTTCTAAGCCAGGAGACCTGGCTTGAGACCCATCTGCTCCAGAGGTATGTCACAATATGTCTGAACAGTTTGATTTAAAAGAAATAAAGATTACATGTTAAACAGGACACTGCTGACCTTGGCTTTGTGGAATCCTATACATTCATCTAATTGAGGAAAAAAAACAGATGTTGGCCACACTTCCAGCAATGCAGAATTTCCTCAAACCCCAAGCTCAGTCCAGGCAAGGACAACTGATCCACCAATGTTCCCTGGGCAGAAACTTTCCATCAAAACTTCTGGGCTACATACTGGACACAGGTCTCTCTTGCTGATCATTTAATCAGAACAAGGCCACTAACTGAAACTCAGTTGCCCACTTAAGATATCTCATTGCCTCAACTGGGCCACAGGTGGGTGGCCCACTCAACTCCTCGCCCATTGACTGTAAAGTCCAGGCAGCGGCAAGAGATGGAGCACCTTAATCCACCTGGTGTGTAAGTCAGGCCTGTGAATCAGTCACATTGCATCAGCCCCTCATTGTAAGGGGTCTCCTTACTTCAGCAGACAGCTAGAAATCACCAATCTTTCCGCTATCTTCACTTCCCAAATCAAAGAGAAACAAAAATTAAGTCCTCAATTCACAGAAAGGAACATTGAACTATGAGAAAATATAAGGTCAAGGTCAAACAGTGTATGTGTCAGACTGGATGTAAGCATAATATAGAGTGGGTCATTTGGAATAGAACTTACAAACCCGATTGTGAGGAATTTTTTTTTGGATTTTTGTCTGTGTGTTTTAGGTGTGAAACTATTGTGGGTTAGCACCTGTGCAAGTGACCTTTGTTTGACTGGAGACTGTAACATTTAAGAATGTACCAAGGGTGAATATATGGACCCTAACTAAGAACAGAATTGAGTCTCTTTAGGAGATTTGCAAAAGTCAGAAATAAGTTCAAGGGTAGAGTGAACAGTAGTCCACGGGGAATGAACAGAAAGGAGGGTCGGCAGTCTACAATTAGCTCTGTGTTGCTGAGGAAGCTGTGGCTCAGAGAACCCAGTCTGAGTCAGAGGCACATCAGAAAGCTGCCAACTCCAGGTAGTTGAAATGTTGTGTTTAGCTGCTTTTCATCAGAAGGCCTGGGAACAGAAATTTCTCAGTACAACTGGGCACACTGGGGCTCAGAGAGGTCAAAGAGCTGTAATTACTCAGCGCAACTAGGAAGACTGAGATTCAGAGAGGCAGGAGCAGTAATTGCTTGGCGCAGCTGAGGTGACTACGGGTCAGAGGAGCCAGGAAGTCACCTGAGTATAGGTGGCATTTGGGGCAAAGGAAAACCTCTGACCAATGGAATTCTGCTCAGAGCAGCTAGAGATCATTCTGATAACTAGAGACACTTGCAGGATTATGAATACAGTGTGAATCAGTCTCAGGAGAACAATCACTGGAAGTCAAACAATCACTGAGGCAGTCTGACTTGGAAAAGCAGTTGAGGTTAATCAGAAGCTCTAGTCTGAACTGAGAGCAGGTAAAATCCTTCATGAGGAAATGAGTTTTTCAACATCTTGTGATTCACAGTGATCACTAACATCTCGGTAGATCACTGAAAAATCTGAGGACCTGTCTTGTGGCTGTCATTTAACACATAGTTTGTGTTATGTTTAACCACAGTTTCCCTGTTAATTCATGCCAATCACATTAATTCTGTATGTTAGAGCATAACTTAGATAGTATTGACTGTTTGCTTTGTTCACTCTTGTATAGAAAAATGTCTTATGAAATCCAACCAAGTTAGGTTTGTCAGTTGAGCTTGCAGTGTAATGCACTGCATATACTGGGAACTTTGCACATTAATTCACAGGCCCAGTTCTTTGCAGATGGAAAGAACATATATATGTATTGCACCTGTTCCAACACAACAAAATTAGTGACAGCCATTCAGTGCTTTGTTTTTCAGGCAAATGCTCTGACTAATCAGAACCAAACCTGCCTGGTTTAAAATTTAAACAAGCCTGGCTATTAACTGTCAATCATCATTGATTGGTGAATTCTCCATGAGAATAGTTCTATAATTCAGAGTCCATTTGCCAGTCAGCACTCTCCTCTCATGCAGTGTAAATACTGGTTTTCTTCCTGAATTGGTATTCATGCAAATTCCCCTGATGAGTGCAAGATGAAAGGCTTCAACAAAATGTGTCTTGTTTCTTTCCAGAAATATTCAAGTTCTGTACTACAAAACAATTATTTTCATTGTAACTTTCCACCTTGCTGCTCCAATGGTCTGAAATAAACTCTGACCTAAGTTGAGCTTTGTACAAATGTTACAAGTAAATTTTGACTGGCCAACATCAAGAACAATGAGCTGGTGGAAATCAAAGACTATTAGATTACACTAACAATTTTCCAACCTGAATTGTTTAATCTCAGCAGTGAAGTGATGCTAAGTGAAGGCACAAATTTCTCTACTGGAAATAAATAATATTAGCAACTCACCAAGAGTCTTTAGATACTACTTTCCAAATCCATAATTTCACCATCTAAAAGAACACAAGTATCAGACGCAAGGGAACACCATCCACAAGTCTGACTTGGTACTAAGTCACAATTCCTTCACCGTCACTGAATCAAAATCTGGAACTCCTTTCCTTACAGCACTGTCCAATCCAAAGGACGACAGTGATTCAAGAAGGCAGCTCACCACCACAGTCTCCAGGCAAGTGATGGACATGAAATAATTACCTTAAATAACTAGCTGAGGTTTTCCTTGCTAACCTTCTCTCAGTGCCAGTAGCAAAGAGTTTGGCAAAGTTATAGGTGGAGTAGAAGTCAGGATACAGGAAACTATAATGCAGTGACTAAAATAAACCATAAATTTAAAAACACTTAAATAAATAAAAACTGAACTATGTAACAAAAATGTAAGCAAATATTTACAAATAGGTAACCATTTGATAGCTGTGAACGGCCTTGAAATGACTAGGATTGAAAACCAACTTAAAATTATTGTAATTAGCTATCTTAAATATACAGCTGTTATCCTAAGTTTGCCTTCAATAGAATTAAACTCTATTTAAACAAGTTACAAAAATGAAATGCACACCTGAAACATGTGGAATAGTTTACATCATGCTTGCAAGATTGCATTTATAGAAGCAATTAATTCATAGATTGATAGAGTAAAACACTTTCATTCATTTGATAAAGTATTGACTACAGATCATGGAAATATTTAATAACAAATAGGTTAGCATCTTCTCATCCATCACTCATGATGATATAAATAGCAATAGAGACAGTTCATTGATATGCAACCCTCTTCTCCAGTACGTCGGATGGATCAGTTTTTGTCCAATGTGTACAGGAGGGTTTCCTGACACAGTATGTCGAAGGGCTGACAAGACGGAAGGCCACACTAGATCTGGTGCTTGGTAATAAACCAGGCCAGGTGTTTGATTTAGTTGTAGATGAGAGTTGGAGAGAGTAACCATAATTCAGTTACGTTTAGTTTAGCGATGGAAAGGGATAGGTACATGCCACAGGTCAAGAGTTATCAATGGGGCAAGGGCAATTATAATGCGATTATGCAAGAATTAAGATGCATAGAATGGGGTAGCAAAATGAAGAGGATGCAGACAATGGAAATGTGGAGCTGGTTTAAGGAACAGATATTGCGTGTCCTTGATAGGTATGTCCCTGTCAGGCAGGGAGGAAGTGATAAGGTAAGGGAACCGTGGTTTACTACAGAAATTGCACCTCTTGTTACGAAGAAGAGGAGGCTTATGTGTCGATGAGGCAAGATGGCTCAGATGAGGCAATGGAGAGTTACAGATCAGGTAGGAAGGATTGAAATAGAGAGTTAATAAGAGCAAAGAGAGGACACGAGCGGTCTTTAACAAATATTATAAAGGGGAATCCTAAAGCGTTCTATAGGTATGTGAGGATGATTAGAGTAGGAATAGGGCCAATCAAAGACAGAAGTGGGAAGTTGAGTGTGGACCCTGTGGAGATCGGAGAGGTGCTAAACGAACATTTCTCATTGGTTTTCACTCAGGAAAAGGAGAATATTGTTGAGGAGAAGAATGAGGTACAAGATATTAGACCTGAAAGGATCGAGGTTAGTTACAAACAGGTGTTATCAATTCTAGAAGGAGTGAAAGTGGACAAGTCTCCTGGGCCAGATGGGATTCATCCGAGGATTCTCTGGGAAGCTAGGGAGGAGATAGCAGAGCCTTTGGCTTTGATATTTGAGTTGTCATTGTCTACAGGTTTGGTACGAGAGGACTGGAGGATTGCAAATGTTGTGCCCTTGTTCAAGAAGGGCAATAGAGATGACCCAGGTAATTATAGACCAGTGAGCCTTATTTCTGCTGTAGGAAAGGTATTGGAAAGGATTATAAGAGAAAAGATTTATAATCATCTGGCAAGCAACAATTTGATTTCAGATAGTCAACATGGTTTCGTCAAGGGCAGGTCGTGTCTCACAAACCACATTGAGTTTTTGGAGAAGGTAACCAAGCATGTAGATGAGGGTAGGGCAGTTGACGTGGTATACATGGACTTCAGTAAAGCCTTTGATAAGGTTCCACATGGTAGGCTGTTGGAGAAAATGCAGAGGCATGGAATTGAGGGTGATTTAGAAGTTTGAATTAGAAACTGCCTTTCTGAAAGAAGGCAGCGAGTGGTGGTCGATGGAAAATATTCAGCCTTGAGTCCGGTTACTAGTGGTGTGCCACAAGGATCTGTTTTGGGACCACTGCTGTTTGTCATTTTTATAAATGACTTAGACGCAGGCATAGGTGGATGGATTAGTAAATTTGCAGACGACACTAAAGTCGGTGGAGTAGTGGACAATGTGGAAGAATGTTACATGTTGCAGGGGGACTTGGATAAACTACAGAATTGGGCTGAGAGGTGGCAAATGGAGTTCAATGCAGCTAAATGTGAGGTGATGCACTTTGGGAAGAATAACAAGAAGGTAGAGTACTGGGTCAATGGAAAGATTCTTGGTAGTGTGGATGTGCAGAGGGATCTTGGAATCCATGTACATAGATCCCTGAAAGTTGCCACCCAGGTGGATAGTGCAGTTAAGAAGGCATATGGTGTATTAGGTTTCATTCATAAAAGGATTGAGTTCCGGAGCTGCAATATCATGCTGCAACTATACAAAATGCTGGTGCGGCCACACTTGGAATATTGTGTACAGTTCTGGTCCCCATATTTCAGGAAGGATGTGGAAGCATTGGAAAAGGTGCAGAGGAGATTTACCAGGATGTTGCCTGGTCTGGAGGGAAGGTCTTATGAGGAAAGGCTGAGAGACTTGAACCTGTTCTCATTGGCAAGAAGGCTAACAGGGAATTTGATACAGACATACAAGATGATGCAAACTCCACACAGACAGTCTCCCGAGGCTGGAATTGAACCTGGCCCCATTGGCACTATGAGGCAGCAGTGCTAACCACTGAGCCGCCATGCTGCCCAACGTATTTGAATTGATATATATTTCAGGGTAAACCCCATTAGGTGTATAGTTCTCTAAGTGGCAGCAGTTAAATGACTTTTTCATGTATGAGTTCAAATATTGAGATCCAATATGTTATATTACAGCTGAGCTCTGGCCAATGTCCCTTACTATTATCTAGCGAGGGCCACGAAGTAGTAATATAGAACAGAAATCATTTGCCTCAAAAGCAGACAGGACAGAAGACAAACTGTAGTACCAATGCTGCTGTCATGGTTCAGATCAGCTCACTCAATGGACACCAAAGATTGCACTGGAAATCTTTTGGACTATATAGCACAGTTAATTTGACACCCAGAGAGTTATGCTTCTGGAGAAATGAATGCTTATCACTGAGGGTTCCAGTTCAAAGAAATTGAGGAACCAAGGTTTTGAGCCAGTATGATAATAACCATTCTTACTATTAAATGTCGCAGAGTCAATAATGACAGGGGTCCATATACTTATTCATTACTCATATTGGGTGCTTCCAGAAAATGCAACCCTCGGGGAGAGGCTAACTACAGTTCCCCTTTAACAACATAACCATTTTCTATCCAGTGAAGTTAACTCCCTTGGGCTGTTTCTCCTCATAAACGTATTAACACTTAAAACTCAAAGACTGGTGGAATGAGTTTAGGATGAAGGAACTGGTTTATTAGGTTAATGGTCTTTCTGGTACCAGCAAATGATTTTGTAGTGGGACATGAGTCTATGTTCAAATTGAGTCCACTGCAATATCCCAATGGATAAAGTGAGGACTGCAGATGCTGGAGATCAGAGTCAAAAAGTGTGGCATTGGAAAAGCACAGCAGGTCAGGCAGCATCTGAGGAGCAGGAGAGTCAACATTTTAGGCATAAGCCCTTCATCAGGAAGGTGGAGGTGGGAAGGGGGCTGAGAGATAAATAGGAGGGCGGGATTGGGGTGGGGATGAGGTAGCTGGGAAGGGCGATGGATAGATGCAGGTGGGAGGTGAAGGTGATAGGTTGGAGAGGAGGGTAGAGCTGATAGGTGGGAAAGAAGGTGACAGGTAGGACAGTTCAAGTGGGCAGTTCCGAGTTGGATAGTTGGACCTTGAATGAGGTGGGGCAAGGGGAGATGAGGAAACCGGTGAAGTTGACATTGATGCCGTGTGGTTGGAGGGTCCCAAGCGGAAAATGAGGCATTCTTCCTCCAGGCATCAGGTACCTTGGATTTGGCGGTGGAGGAGGCCAAGGAATTGCATGTCCTTGGCGGAGTGGGAGCGGGAGTTGAAGTGGTTGGCCACAGGGCAGTGGAGTTGTTAGGTGCGTGTCCCAGAGATGTCCCCTGAAACATTCCATGAGAGACTATATTGACAGCAATGGACACAGTAAATGAGGTGTTTGGATGCGCAGGAAAATCTCTGCCGGATATGGAAGGATCCTTTGGGGTCTTGGACGGAGGTGACAGGGTGGTGTTGGCACAGGTTTTACACCTCTTGCAGTGGTAAGCAAAAATGCCGGGAGTGGAGGGCTGTTTGCTGGGTGACATGGACCTAACAAGGGAATCATGGAGGGAATGGTCTCTGCAGAATGCTGATAGATGTGGGGAGGGATAACAAGTCTCTGGTGGTGGAGTCTGATTATAGGTGGCAGAAATGGCAGAGGATAATGCACTCCCCCTCCCAGTCTGCCAAGGACATGCAAGTCCTGGACATCCTCCACCGCCAACTCCAAGCCACCCGACGCCTGGAGGAAGAATGCCTCATTTTCTGTCTTGGGACCCATCAATGTCGACTTCACCAGTTTCCTCATCTCTCCTCCACCCACCTCATCCCAGATGAACCCTCCAACTCAACACCACCCTCTTGAACTGTCCTACCTGCCCATCTTTCTTCCCACCTACCAGTTCCACCCTCCCCTCAGACCTATCCCCATCAACCCCCACCTGTTCTAGCTATTGCCTTCCCGGCTACCTCACCCTCACCCTCCTATTTATCTCTCAGCCCCCTTCCCTCCCATCACATTCCTGATGAAGGGCTTATGCCCGAAACGTCGATTCTCCTGCTCTTCGGATGCTGCCTGACCTGCTGTGCTTTTCTAGTGTCATACGTTTTGACTGCAATATCCCAATATTGACCTCAGTATCAGGGGAGGAACTTGAAGGAGGACTCTGTGAGGCATCAGTCAGCATCTCAGCAGAAATCAATTCAAGATGACAAATTAGTCTGCAAATCCACCGAGCGCAGCGGCTGCTAGAGTTTACTGGTGCAATAACATGTCAGAAACATAAAAGGCTAACCTTTTACACATTATAGGCCAACAACTGTTAAAAGCAGCTTATAAACAGACTCATGACAATGCTGGCATCAGAACACATTAACTGGCACAGCTCACTGACCCATGGGTCTGTAATATGCCTATTCGTTAGCCCTCATATTGCCTGGCAACTGTTACACGTGTGTTATTCACCTTTCAAGACTCAGGAGCCCCAAAAGGGGCAGGTAACTGCCTGATTGTCATTCAATCTTGTTGAAGCAAATGGAAATATCTGCAGTGGGGTTGTCAACAACTTTATGACCCATTCTGGGGCAACTATAGTGGCATTAAATTCAGCTCCATTACCCTGGAACAGTGGACCACTGAAGCTCTGCTGGGAATTGGAATGATATGGTTAGTGTGCTCCCACACAATATATTGTCCATTAAAATTAATATGCATTCCAGGCACACAAGCTTTGCTTCATGTTCATTAATTCTGAAATCCGACCGTGATCTGTATTTGTTTCTTTCCTCATGCTCTGCGATGTTCTGAAACTGCTTGCTACCATCCATCTCACGGGAATTCTTTTTGTGAACTCTTCTTGGATACTTGTGTGAGATAAGGAAAGCTCAAATCCCAGAGGATTATATTAAGTTCCACTGGGTTATATCAAAAGCATATAAAAATGATTATTACTACATGGAGGTAGAAAGGATTTGCATTCCACTGAGTATTCTCTTTTAGCTTTGGTAGTAAGAAACATATCGAGATCCATTAAGATCAAGCAACATCAAACAGAAATTTGTTTTCCTTTGGAAAATAACAAATAATCTCTCCCGCACTCCTGCATTCTGTCTATGCCAATCAACTAAGCAATTTGCTCATTCAAATCAATACACACACACACACACACACACACACAGATGGAAGAAAGTACTTAAAATAAAATCTGAACAGCTGTAAGACATTTTACATCAGCGAATGGAAAAACCGATGTATAACAATATTTCTTAAGACTCAGGTCAATACAAAAGCTGAGTAATGTAATCGTTTCACATACTTCAATAAAGAATTTGAACCAAATATTTAAATATCCAAAATATGTTTTATAAAAGTATTTCAAAGAGATCAAGCTAAGCTTCTCATTGGGAAACCTGGTGGGCAGTGATTTTCATTGTCGTTATCTAATGTTAATGGGTCCATAACATTGTTACGACTACTCCATCATAATGTGATATGGTCAAAGCACCTGCCTAATTCTGGTGGTAGACTTCATTTGATATGGAAACTCTGGTACTACAACATTAATAGGCTGTCATTTGTCGTCAAAACAGGTTGAAACCTGTGCGGTTAATGTTCTAATCAGTTACACAGGCAATGCAAACAAAAAGGCCTTTGAAAGCATGTCTGGGAATTAATTTTGTGGGCATCAGAGGATCTTGGCTACTGGAACTCCAAGATCACCCCCACCTCACCACCTACAAATCATTAAACGTAACCAACCACTAACAATCCTCCACAAATCTTGAAGCCATTAAATTGATAAACTTAAATGAAAACATGAGGTCAGTACTGAAGAATCCTTTGCACCACAGGTCATGACCAACACTCTCAAAGGAAGGAATCTTAAAGTGGTCTGAGTGATGCAATGGAGAGATTTGTAGCAGAATCATGTGAAAAGTCCAGCAATGCCAAACTTGATGTCAGGAGCATCTCACTCCATCTCAAATACATTTTCTCTCCATTTTTCTTGCCAATTAAACAGACTATAGTTTGCTCTGCACTTTACTAACACTGTAACTCCCCTCATTATTATTAAGCTTCCTAGCTAACAATCAAGAATGCTCGCCACGGAGGTCAGAGGGTGTACCTGGCAATTTCAGCCTGCTTTTGGCTGTAAAAGCTTCCATGTTGCTCAGACAAAACAGCATCTCACTCCACAATCCATGGGCACCAGCCAAATGCAACCGGATAAGCACTCAGCTAACATATTGGACCGGGCTGCATCTCCGTGCTGCTCGCTTACTCTTCTAGCATTCATTTATTTAGCACCTACCTGCAGGCTCGCAGCATCCTTGCCTTGCCTCACCTCACCAAGTCTGTTAGCCTTTGGCACTAGCTGAAGTGCCAACACACTATCAGTACTGCCAAATTGACATGTTCTTTTCCACAGATAGGCTCCATGACATTCTTGTCAGTAGGAATCTGTTCAGGAGGATCACCTCATTGTATGCCACACTGAGATGCCAATTCTACAACTAGATGATATAACAGCAGTGATCTTTCTCAACACCTCTCTGCCTGCCTAGAGTGTGTAAGGAAGCCACATACAAACTTCTAGAATTTAATTACTATTAGAGTGACAGACAGAGAATCATCAGTCACCAAAAAATAATGTGGATGAGGTTCTCCACCAAGTGTTTGGAAAATCAATTTCATCAGCGACACCTTGGTCACAAGAAACTGAAATGTGAAATTTCCTTTGTAAACATATAAAACAAAGTGGGTGCAAAGGCAATGCATATCCTGGTAGGCATTGCTTATGAGAAACTCAGGCACAACAACGTAATGTGAAAGCAGATTTTTATAAATGGTTCAAATAAAGTCCTTTCTGAGCTCTATTGCACAGGAAATGCATTTTTGTTTATTTAACACTAGGCCAGAATGCATTCACATAAAGAAACGGTTCCAGGTTAAGAACAGTAATATTACTCGGCATTTATTTGCATGTGAATTTACATGCAAATGTTAGCATCAATGAAATGAACAAAGTGGTATCGTTACCCTGGATAAAAAGGTTGCTATGATGTTTTTTAAAACAACCAATGAACACAATTAATAGTTGCATTAATTATTTTTGTGTAATCATTTGAGATTGCTCTCATTGAGAAGCATATATACCTGTACTTACTTTTCCTATAGCAGTTATTTTCCTCCCTAATCCTCTTTCTTTTACTTTTATAAAGACTGCTTAAATTTGCAAGCATTTCTCCTGCATTTAGCATTCCTATTCACCTGGGTTAACCTATTCAGGAGACACTCATTTTCAGTTTGGGATTACTACACATGCTCTATGGCACAGTGCTGTAGACCAACAAATGGAAGACTGAATGCTCACTTAAAACTATGATGGCATATATTAAACATATATTCAACGACTGGGCTTAAAAAATGAAGCTAGCTTTTGTAAAACTGGACTGTCTCGTTAAAATACTGGATAGTTCACTTTTGTAAATTGAAACTGATACTGGAAAGAGTTGGAAATGATGAAGATAGCAAAAGAAGATCTGAAAAACCAAAGTTGGTGAAGGACCAATACAATGAGTTCCCTTATCATAAACAAACCTTAATTAATCTAATTGGAGTAGGATCAGATGATCGCACCCAGTTCCCAAAGAAACAAAAATCTTGGAAGTGGCTGCTTGCCAAGGACTAATGGATTAAACATGCAGCTTTTCTAAGAGTTGAGAGTCAATGTCATGGCAGATCAGCTAATACAGATTTTGGTCTGCTGTCTTTACTCGTCATTAAATATGCCAATCTTTATTTACAATCCTGTTCTGCTGCTTTAGGTAATGGAATTGCTGCAGTGCAAATCAGATGCAGGTGAGAGAAAAGGAGACACCTACAATAATGAGTACATCACTACAGTCTGACTTCACTAGAACAATGCACTTAGAAAGTACTGAAGTGTATTATCTTAATCTTAAGAAAGTGACCTCTATTTCACAAGAACATTCGTGCCTTGCACACAGTCAATAACACAAAACTAAAATAATGAACTTACTAATACTAACTTGGAAGTCCAATTTATTCTGGAGATACTCGCTTTTGATTGCTTCCTAGTTTTGATTGTCTCTGTAAACTGAAAAGTCTCACAGTATATTCTCAAAAGCTTCAGAACCTTGATGTCAGGATGCATTTGCCTACAGAAGGCCAGCAGTTCTGAAATCTCGGCAGCACCACTGGGCAAGGTCAGTGCAGCTGAGAGAGGTCAGGGATTGAGAGGGCATCTCCAAGTAACATTTAAAATACAAGTTCAGAGGGAACAACTGGTTTTTTTTCTAAAAATAAAATTTATTTGTAAAATCCATAAAAATGTATTGCATCAGATTTCAAAGTTGACTTCTAACAAGATTGATGTTTTCCAATACAGTATGCGATCCCTTTAGTTGTCTCAATGCACTTACAATATTCACTCCATGTCAATTATACAGCTTAAATGGTTTTACAGCTTCCAACCCCAAAGTGTTCAAAGATGAGCAGTTTAAACAGCTGCCATTCCCTATTGCGCTTTTGTGACAGCTTCCCTGAGTTTTATTGCAGCCTTCAGCATAGAGTCCTATATCTTGAACTGTGCTAGTTACAACTCTCTGTACTGGGAAGCCAGCACGTTTTGGACAGACCAAAGGTAGTCTTTCACTGAGTTGATGGTTCTCCACCATCAGTTGATGTTTATGTCAATTTGCATCTCTGGGATCAGAGCTGGGACCTCATGTTGCAGCTGTACAAGACATTGACAAGGCCACTTATGGAATACTGCATACAATTCTGGTCACCCTGTTATGGGAAGGATGTTCTTACTCTTGAAAGGGTGCAGGAAATATTTCTAAAGATGTTGCCGAGTTTGGAGGGTTTGAGTTACAAGGAGAGGCTGAATAGGCTGGGACTTTTTTCCCTTGAGCATCAGAGACTGAGGGGTGACTTTATGGAGATTTATATAATCATGAGGGGCAAAGATAAGATGGATAGCCATGGTCTTTTTTTAATGGTTGGGAAGTCCAATACTAGAGGGCAGTGGTTTAAGATGAGAGGAGAAAGATTTAAAAGGAATCTAGGGATTAACTTTTTCACACCGTGGGTGGTGCACATATGAAATGAGCTGACAGAGGAAGTGGTAGAGGTGGGTACAATTACAAGATTCAAAAGATATTTGGACAGTTGCATGAATAGAAAAGGTTTAGAGGGACATGGACCAAATGCAGACAAATGAGACTAGTTCAGTCTGTGATACCTAGTCAGCATGGACAAGTTGGGCCAAACGGTCTGTTTCCATGCTGCATGACTCAATGACCAGCCTTTAGAGTCAGTCCTGCATTTCAAAGCAACTTGCTGTGAAACAGGACAAAATAAATTGCATCTTTTCCCAGAACTGCTTTGTAAAGGCACATTCTAGATGGAGTTGGATGACAGTTTCTTCTCCACTGCAGCCATCTCAAGTGCAGAAGGTGTGAGACTTCACATGTGCAGAAAGGATCTGATGGAACAGCAGCATAACACCAGGTAAGCTAAATTTTGTACTTGTTTGAATGTTCTGGTAATGAGGCATTCTTCCAAACGTCTTTGACAATCTGCTCAGGAAATCATCTGACAGGATCCAACATCTCCTTTTCCCACACGTTTTGAGAATGTTACATGCAGATCACTGATTGATGAACTTCTGGTAGAAACTGTTTTTCTACATAAACCTTTCAATAAGGACAGTTGATACAGTTCAACTGAATGGAGTGTTCCATAACAATGTGATCAGATCTATCCTTCACAGTCCCAGAGACAGATGGAACCACAGCATGAGGTGACACATGGTGTTTGCTTCTGACAGTCCACACGCTGCATGATGCAGCTGCACACAAAAGTGACTGAATATCAGGAAGAGGACGACACTGGGTACTTTCTATCCCCTTTATCAAGAGATTTATATAGAGTGCTCCAGCAGACACAATTGATTTTCAATCTGCAGACAAAATGGCAGATGGCTCAGGAGACTGCCACAGTGCAGGAGCTGTATAGGTGAGTACCTCATAATAACTGACCAGGTTTACACCTGCAGTGGGGGTGCAGCTTGTTCCTCTATTCTTGTTTTATCAGGGCTACATGCTCCTTCCAATTTTCAGCACATATTCTCGTCCCTTAAAAGCATATCATTGGCACCCTCAGGCAGCCGGACCTGATGGTGAAAAGGGCAAAGGATCAGCTGGTTATTTGGCAAAGGATATTGCTTTGCTCTTGCCATGATTTACCTTGGTTCTTGAAGCCAGTTCATACAGGTTGCAGATAATTATCAGCCTGCGACCCAACAGCAAATCTCAGCAGAAGGCAGATGGTCCCTTCAGCTAGAGGGAAATCTCCTCCAAATGATACAACCGGGCTCTGGCTGTGGCTTTCCTGCTGAGATGCCCCTGTTTGCGGGATAAAGCTTCTATCTCTGGGTATCCTGTAGCACTGTCTGTCCCTGGGAATTCACTGTAATTCTGCAAGTAACTCTACAAATGCAAACCTTTCTCCTGGGGAATGAAAATTTGAGTAGTGTGATGGAGATAAGATCCCTGGAATTATTTACGAGTCAGTTGGATGCTACAGTATGGGGCACATTTGATAATTCTGGATGGATAAAGTAAGCTGGACCCAGTGGCATTCCACATTCTCACAAAAGTAGAAAACAGCAGTACAGTAAGCCATTCAGTCCATCAAGCCCATTCCATCATTCAACATGATTCTGGCTGATCTTCTTTTTCAATACTGAACTCCTGCTCTTTCCACATATGCTTTGATAGCTTTAGCCTCTTGAAATATATCTATTTCTTTCTTAAATATATTCAGTGATATGGCCTCCACAGTATTCTGTGGCATGGAACTTCACCCTCTGTGTGAAGGAAACTCTCATTTCAGTCCAAAATGGCTTACATGTCTTCAAACTATGATCGCTGTTCCCCATCATCATCTCTGTATCCAGCCTGTCTAGCTCTTCATTTATCTTATCTACACAGTTGACAATGAACATGTGTTACTTAGTGGTATTAATGACAGTGAATAATATTATAGTTATTGAATAGATTCCCAAGGAATGTGATTTTCTGCAACATTGTTGGTAAATCAACAACCAGATAATTTGATGAAAATATTCTGTTGGAAGTTTATTTGCAGCAATTGAAACGTTTCCCACTAAAATGGGTTTCCACATGGTTTTAAGAGATTCAAATCGACATAATGATGACATTGTATGGCACTGGACTTGTGGAAAAGCTTAATGCTTTCATCTGAAATTCCATTTTGTTCTTCCTTAGCAGAAGTCCTAATCCATTAAAGTTGAGGGGTTGGTTCACTCACTTAAGAAGACAAAAGAAGAGTTTGCCTTACTCACCAAATGTGACAGCATCACGTAATGAACAACAACATACAATTAAGGATATTATCAGGTTTACCAAGTGCACCTCAGGCCTCACTATTTAGCTGCAGTTTCTTGTGGTTGCTAGTTATTCTCCAAGCCCCACACCCTACCTCCCGAATCCAAACATAGTGCATTGAATTTTCTAGGCTACCAACCTTTGCAATTGAATACAATACATGACAGAAATTAACTGGCATTATTCTATTGAAGGACTGCAATGACTCCACAGGACTGCAAGCCTTCCTAAAACTTCAGGTAAAATACCCACAGAGACAGAAGGGGTCATTCAGTTGGCCACTTAGGTAACCATTCTACAACCTTTCCCCCTGCTGGCATATTAGCTTGGCCATTGCAAGATGTCTTACTCACACACAAACCCTAACACCTTCCTGCACCATTTTGTCAGCTTCACACCTCCCAGTCTGTCATAAAAACCGCATGACAAAAGATTCTGATTTGTTTGCTGAAAAAGGTAATGGATAGGAGAGTTAATCTGAGACAAACTGAAGCTCTGCCACTCTGCTATTTACTGCAGCCACCGAATGGAACCACCAATTCCTCTGGGAATTGTCTAGGGCAGGTCTAAGCAGTTGTAGTTAGAGATAGTCATGTCTTCTGTTACATCAGTATAATACAGCCTATGAATAGTTACTAATGTGTAATAAACTTTATCTTGTTACCTAAGTGCCTCAATTGTTATGACTTATTCATGGTATATCCTTCACCACAAACATTTAGAAAGTCCCTAGATTAGTATAGGAAAAAAAGGAATTTTATTTATTCATTCATTTGTGGGATGTTGGCATCACTGGTTGGCCAGCATTTATTGCCCATCGCTAACTGCCCTTGAGAAGGTGGTGGTGAGCTGCAGTCCACATGCTGTGGATTGAATCACAATGCCCTTAGAGAGGGAATCCTAGGATTTTGACCCAGCGACAGTGAAGGAATGACAATATATTTCCAGGTCAGGATGGTGAGTGGCTTGGAGGGGACTTTGAAGGTGGTGGTATTCCCATGTGTCTGATGCCCTTGTTCTTCTAGATGGAAGTGGTTGTGGGTTTGAAGGTGCTGTCTGAGGATCTTTGGTGAATTCCTGCACTGCATCTTACAAATACAGGTAGTTCTGGGATAAAGTGCATTTCAGCAGTGTGATTTGACTATACTGTCACTGAAGAATTAGGGAACAGTATTTTGGAGAACACTCACCTCCACTGGCAATAGCGTGATTCTGACTGGGATTGGTTCGTGTGCTTTGTTCTGCGCATGCACCAATGTCTGTGCCAAATTCTCTGCACCACTCTGCGCATATGCCAGTGTCCACACTATTCTGCACATGGCCAACAGTGGTGCCAATCTTTGAGCCGATGTCAACTGCTGACAGAGCAGCTTTCTGTGAAAGGTACTGTACAGAGAGCAGCTTTTTTATATTTTTTAAATGTATTGTGTAAAATTTACTTTTGTTTCGTTAATAAATATGATTTCAACCTTCATTCAGGCTGTATTATATTTTGTGTTAGGCTTTTGGGCGATTTTTGAGTGATCCTGAGTGAAAGTTTTTGCTGGCCTGGCCCACAGGCCACTTTTCCCACAGGCCCCATTATTTATATTAAGTGGTTTTCTATTAAGTGAGGTTTTGCTGGAAGGGAACTACAGCATTATAGGAGAACTCCCTGTAGTACACACTGCTGCTCCTGAGCATTGGTGGTGGAAGGCGTGGATACTTGTGACATAGTGCCAATCAAGCGGGCTGCTTCAGGCAGCATTTTACCTAAGGTACCTAGATCTTATCCTCACTATTATAGCATATGGTTCAGAGAATGACATTGCACAGCAAGAAGCTCTCCGGTCCATGTTTCTTATAGCTTTGGAAGACCTAATCAATCAATCTCTTCCTTCTTTGTACAGTTGTCCTGCAATGTTGTCTGTATTCAAATATTTACTCAATTCCCTTTTGAAAGTTTTTTTTGAACCTGCTTCCAGTCCATTCCAGATAACAAGTCAGGGTGTGGAACAGAGTCGCAACATTCACTTCTCTTTTGACTCTTTTGCCAATTATCTTCAAATCTCTGTCATCTGAATAACAAACCACCTGTACTGTCTTTAAACAGTTAATTCTTACTCATCAAAAATTATTATCCATTTAACCTACCTTTAAACTTCTCTGCTCAAAATGGACCAACCAATTATAATTTTTAACACATAAATGAAGCTATTTATACTGGTTTAGTTTTAGTAAGCCTTCTCTACATCCTCTCCAAAAGCTTGTTCTCCTTCCCAAAATGTGGTGCCTTGACAGGGTTTAAACCCAATCGATGATTTCTAATGGTGTGGCCTACCATTCTTACTTTTGTACTCTGTGTCTCTATTTACAAATCCATGTTTTTTTGACAGGATTATCAATCTGTCCAGCCAACAAAGATTAATGCATATGAATCTCATTCTTCCTGAAATTATTTTTAGTGGTTATCCTATTAATACATTATTGCATCTATATCAGGCCAGAATTCCAGAACCTTGGAAAATCACTATTTTAACTGAAACAATTATTTAACACATCTTACTGTATAATTTTAACTTATTTCCAATATCCTGTTGTGTCTTTTTGAGATTTTGCAAAAAATAAGATTGAAACAGACTGGAATAACTCCTTCCTTTCCTAATGGATTTGTGGTAGAGATAAATCCAGGGCAATTTTCACCTCAGTCATTAACAGTTTACCTTTCCTGAATAAATATCATCTATACCTTTTGGTCTTGAGATTTTTTTTCCCACTCAAAGCCTTTAACTGAAATGCACATGGGTCCTAGAAATACAATGCAAGTGTTAATGCAGATTGTTTTGGAAAATATTTTGAGGTACAAAAGATATCCTCCCTATAGATTTTTCATTTTTTTTCTAATGAAATAATTTCAGAAATTACTGAGGCTTTACTGGATGAGGGATTAAGCACGAGTACTCTGTGGATGCACAGTAGGACAGCCATCAAAACTGCAGTTTCCCCAGTGGAACCATTTTTCTGAATGCATACACTGACCCGTGGAACAATACGTCGGTAAACTGGCCGCTCTTCTGTGATTGATCCAGGAATGGAAACAGAATTTCTGGATCAAATTACCAGGATTGTACGCCACTGCGGATGTGTACTTCTTTACAGATGAACTTTTTAAAATTTATATTATAAAATGATATAACAAAGAAGAGACTATTCAGGTCAACAAACTTTAAAGAGTGTTTATCTTTCATCTTCGAAAGAGCTATCTGATTAGTTCCCCTTCCCTACTTCAAAGTCTTGTAAAGTACTTTTTTCCCCATCAAGTATTTGTACTGTTCCCTTCAAACAGTTACTATTTCTTGTATCCTCACCACTCTTCCAGCCAGTGCAATCTTAATCATAAAATCTTGCTCTCTACAAAATAAATTCCTCTCTCATCTCTGGTTCTTTTGCCAATTGCCTTAAATCTGTGTCCTCTGGTTACAGGCCTTTCTGCCACCAAAACAGTTTATTTTTATTTTCACTCTTACAAGCACCTGTACGTTTGAAAATCTCAATCAAATTTTCCTTATCATCCTTTACTCAAAGGAAAACGATGTTAACTTCTCCAGTCTCTGCATCTAATTGAAATCCCTCAAACAAACAAAAAAACAAATTGCTAGAAAAACTCAGCAGGTCTGGCAGCATCTGAGCAGAGAAAATAGAGTGAACGTTTGAGTCCAGTGACCCTTGTTCAGAAGCAGCTGAATTCTTCACACGTGAACTGAGGGCTAATGTCACTCATCACAATTTCAGGCAAGTCATAATGCCTGATATGGTCTTTCAGATTTCCACCAGTCTCCCACCAGTATCTGTTGTAAGTCAGATGGTACACTTCCCAGTAGTAAGAATAGTAGTCTATGGTGACAAGGTAATCAGTTGCTGTGAGAGTGAAGAGGTCACGTCCAGCTTCGTCTATGGCCTCTCTGGGATGTCATGTGTCATCAACGACTTTTTAAGCTTGCTCAGCTTGGGAGTTAGAGTTCTTAGATTTCATTGCTTATGGTTGACGATTGCCAGCAAACGTTTATCTCGCCTTCCTCAAACGTGATTCAATTTGTAGGTGGCTTGCACAGATGCAAGAATTTCTTCTCTCATTTCCCCAGAAAGAACTACACTACTCGCTTTGACCAACAGACTTTGAGTTAACAATCTGCCATAGTCTTAATTAATGGCAGAACAGGCTCGAAGGGCCAAATGGCCTACTCCCACACCTATTTTAATTTTTTAATATTTCTAACATTATATATCAATTGAGGAAGAGTACCAGGTCATTTCCCTCATTTATGAATATTTTCATCAACATCTACTTCAAAGAAACAAGTGACAGCCCAGTCAAGTGGCAGGGTGTTTGAGTGGTACTCCAGTTTCCTCTTACAATCCAAAGATGTACAGATTAGGTGGATTAGCCATGGGAAATGCAGGGTGATAGGAATATGTTGGGGGGGGGGGGGGGAGATCTGGGTGGGATGCACTTCAGAAGATTAGTGTGGACTCAATGGGCCAAATGGCCTGCTTCCACACTGTAGAGATTCTATGATTCTATGAAACTGCCATCTTGCGTTGTCAATCCATCTCAGTATACACAATACCCCTTTTTGTATTTATCCACTCAGGCATGGGTGTCGCTAGCTGGGTCAGCAATTATTGCCTATCCCTAGTTGCCCTCAAGAAGGTGGTGGTGAGCTGCCTTCTTGAACCACTGCTGTCCATGTGTTGTAGGTAGACCCACAATGCCATTAGGGCAGGAGGCCACTGCAACAGGGTGCTTTTGGGCCATCTTTTCATCACTGCTTGCAACAGGTGGAGAATTGTATCCTATTGCTGGATAGTTTGGTTGATTCAAGCAAGGTGCGAGATTCATCTGCTAGATACAATGTTTCTGCTGAGTTGATGACTTCCAGATCATGTTGAGCAGCTGCTTCAATTGGATCTGAAAGATGTCACATTCTGTTTTTATCACTTTTATCTTCTTTATTGGGAGTGCTGCTCTTATGTCACAGAAAAATATCTGCTTTCTTTACTTGCACATCACATCCAGATGATGTGTCTGTAACTGGAGTAACATCCTCTGCTAACTCTTTTGAGCAAAGAGTAGCAGCTTGAGAAAAAAAATGCTTTGACCAGACTTATGTTTGGTTCGGCTGTCACTTGTTTCTTTGAAGTAGATGTTGATGAAAATGTTCAGAAATAAGGGAAATGACCTAGTGCTCTTTTTCAATCTTAAGACTGTTTGGTCTTTGCTTATATCCTTTGATCCCTTTAGCCCCACATGGTTAATTAAACATCTTCTTGAAATCATACAATGTTTTGGCTTTGACTGTTTTCTGTGATAGCAAATTCCACAGGCTTACCACTCTCTGGGTGAAGAAATCTCTCCTCATCTCAGCCCTAATTGATTTATCCAATGTCCTTAGACATGACCTTTGTTATTGGGAACATCCTTCCTGCACCTACCTTGCCAATTGGAACTCCAGTGAATACAATGCTAATCGATTCAACCTCTCCTCATTATTGACTCCCAACATACCAGGAATCAGTCTGGTAAACCATCACTGCACTCCCTCGAGAACAAGAACATCCCTCCTCAGATAAGGAGACAAAAACTGCACACTACATTCCAGGTCTGGTCTGTATAACTACAGTAAGTCATCCCTGTTCCTGTACTCGAATCCTCTCTTGCTACAAAGCCAACATACCATTTGGTTTCTTTACTACCTGTTGCACCTGCATGCTTTACTTCAGTGATTGATGGATGAGGACACCCAGGTCTCCTTGCACATTCCCCTCTCTCAATGTATAACTATTCAAATAATAATCTGATTGCCTGCTTTTGTTACCAAGGTGTATAACCTCATATTTGTTCACATTACATTCCGTCCGCCATGCATTTGCCCACTCATTCAGCCTGTGCAACGCACTGAAGCATCTCTGCATCTTCTCACAGCTCTTCTTCCCACTCAGCTTTGAATCATCTGCAAATTTGGAGACATTACATTTAGTTCCCACATCTAAATCACAAATATATTGTGAATAAATGAAGTTCTAGCACTGAGTTCTAGTGCGGTACCCCACTTATCATTGTCTTTCACAAAAAGACTCAGTTATTCCTACTCTTTGTTTTCTGTCTGCCAACCAGTTTGCTATCCATCTCAATGCAGTATCCTTATTCCCATGTGCTTTAACTTTACATATTAAACTCTTATGTGGGATTTTGTTGAAGGCCTTCTGACAGTCCAAACAAACCACATCCACTGGCTCCCCCTCATCAGCTCTACTAGTTATACCCTCATAGATTTGTCAAGCATGACTTCCCTTTTGTAAGCCCAATTCTTCCACTGTTTCCAAGTGGTCTACTATTAACCTTTTATCATGGATTCTTGCATTTTCCACACAACCAACATCAAGATGACTGGTCTATAATTCCCAGTTTTCTCTACCTCCTTTATAAAATAGAGGGATTATGTTATCTAACCTCTGATCTGTAGGAAACATTCTAGATTCCAGAAAATCTTGGAAGATGACCACCAATGAATCCACTATTTCTAGTGGCACTTCCTTAAGTACTCTGAGATGTAGATCACTGGCTTTCTGTCCCATAAATTTCCCCAGCATCATTTTCCTACTAATACTGATTTCCTTCAGTCCCTCCCTCTCACTAAATCCAGTGTTCCCTGACATTTCTGGTATGTTATCTGTATCCTCCTTTGTGAAGACAGAAATGAAATATGAATTTAGCTCATCAGCCATTTCTTTGTTCCACATTATAAATTCCTCTGTTTCTGACTGGAAGGGGCATACATTAGTTTTCAAGAATCTTTTTCTCATTACATCCCTTGAGAAACTTTTACAGTCAGTTCTTAAGTTTCATGCAAGATTACACTTGCAATGTATTTTCCTTTTCTTAATTAATCCCTTTGTCCTCCTTTGCTGAATTCTAAGCTGCTCCCACTCCACAGGTCTGTTTTCTTTCTGGACAATTTATATGCAGCTTCTTTGGATGTAATGTTATCTCTAATTTACCTTGTGACACATGGTTTGGCCACCTTTCCCATTTTACTTATGCACCTGATAGGAATACAAATTGTTGCAGTTAACCCATGCACTTTTTGAATGTTTGCCATTGCCTTTTCATTATCATCCCTTTATTTTATGCTCCCCAACCGATGATAGCCAACTTGTGCCTCATACCATAATAGCTTCCTCTGTTTAGATTCTGAACTTTAAATCACAGATTCAGCTAGATCACTCTCCATCTTGATAAAGAATTCTATCACAGTACAGTCACTCTTCTCCAAGAGGCTTCACTAAATTGCAAGTATTCTTTTCACATTACACTATAGTCTGGGATGGCCTATTCTCTAATTGATTCTTCAATGTATTGGCCCAGAAAACCATCCCGTGTACACTCCAGGAATTCCTTCTCCACAGTATTGTTGCTGATTTGATTCGCCCAATCTATAGACAGATTAAAGTCACCCATAATTTCTGATGTTCCTTCACTGCATGCATCACTAATTTTCTGTTCAATGCCATTCCCAACATCGTCCATCATCAGTCTGGGGAGTATGTACAACCCTCAATAATATTTTTTGCTCCTTGGTGTTTCATAGCTCTATACAGATTCTATATTGTTGGAGCTAAAATCCTTCCTCACTATTGCATTAATTTCCTCTTTGAATACAATGCAACTCCATCACCTTTTCCATTTTCCTTGTCCTTCCTAAATGCTGAACACCACCAGATATTCAGTCCCCATCCTTGATCACTCAGCAGTCAAGTCTTTGTAATCCCAGCTGTATCACATTTGTTTTGATTTATTTATGCATTCATTATATGCCAGGTTTTCCAAAAATTGATTAGGTAAGGGAGTTTGTGGTTGAGAAAAGAAAACCATTTCTTTGTTTTCTTTCAAATGTATTTGATAAGAATGACAAGTTGTCATGCCATTTTTTTTCACAACAAAGTCAAGAGTCTGGTGCTGGAAAAGCACAGCAGGTCAGGCAGCATCCGAGGAGCGGGAGAATCGACGTTGCTTCTCCTGCTCCTCAAATGCTGCCTGACTTGCTGTGCTTTTCCAGCACCACACTCTCGATTCTGATCTCCAGCATTTGCAGCCCTCACTTTCTCCTCTTTCACAACAAATTCATGATAATACCAAGAATAGTGTAAGACCATAAGACCATAAGACATAGGAGTGGAAGTAAGGCCATTCGGCCCATCGAGTCCACTCCGCCATTCAATCATGGCTGATGCGCATTTCAGCTCCACTTACCAGCGTTCTCCCCGTAGCCCTTAATTCCTCTAGACAACAAGAATCTATCAATCTCGGCCTTGAAGACATTTAGCGTCCCGGCTTCCACTGCACTCTGTGGCAATGAATTCCACAAGCCCACCACTCTCTGGCTGAAGAAATGTCTCCACAGTTCTGTTCTGAAATGACCCCCTCTAATTCTAAGGCTGTGTCCATGGGTCCTAGTCTCCTCGTCTAACGGAAACAATTTCCTAGCATCCACCTTTTCCAAGCCATGTATTATTTTGTACGTCTCTATTAAGTCTCCCCTTAATCTTCTAAACTCCAACGAATACAATCCCAGTATCCTCAGCCGTTCCTCATATGTTAGACCTGTCATTCCAGGGATCATCCGTGTGAATCTCCGCTGGACACGTTCCAGTGCCAGTATGTCCTTCCTGAGGTGTGGGGACCAAAACTGGACACAGTACTCCAAATGGGGCCTAACCAGAGCTTTATAAAGTCTTAGTAGTACATCTCTGCTTTTATATTCCAACCCTCTTGAGATAAGAGACAACATTGCATTCGCTTTCTTAATCACGGACTCAACCTGCATGTTTACCTTTAGAGAATCCTCGACTAGCACTCCCAGATCCCTTTGTGCTTTGGCTTTATTAATTTTCTCACCATTTAGAAAGTAGTCTATGCTTTTATTCTTTTTGCCAAAGTGCAAGACCTCGCACTTGCTCACGTTAAATTCCATCAGCCATTTCCTGGACCACTCTCCCAACCTGTCCAGATCCTTCTGTAGCCTCCCCACTTCCTCAGTACTACCTGCCTGTCCACCTAACTTCGTATCATCGGCAAACTTCGCTAGAATGCCCCCGGTTCCCTCATCCAAATCATTAATATATAATGCGAACAGCTGTGGCCCCAGCACTGAACCCTGCGGGACACCGCTCGTCACCGGCTGCCATTCTGAAAAAGAACCTTTTATCCCAACTCTCTGCCTTCTGTTAGACAGCCAATCCTCAATCCATCCCAGCAGCTCACCTCGAACACCATGGGCCCTCACCTTGCTCAGCAGCCTCCAGTGTGGCACCTTATCAAAGGCCTTTTGAAAGTCTAGATAGACCACATCCATTGGGTTTCCCTGGTCTAACCTACTTGTTACCTCTTCAAAAAATTCCAACAGGTTTGTCAGGCATGACCCCCTGTACAAGACAACTAAACTATTGTATTGTGCTAATTCTAAATTGCAATTGTGCACAATGTGCCAAGCAGTTTGGAAGATTTTCCTGATTTGACATTTATAACTGTCAAAAGATACGCTGCAATTGTTCAAAAAGATCTCAGTATCTGGCTTTAAAAATTTGTTGCTTTCCCTATTCTACAATCAAATGTGAGCTAACCCTTTTGTCAAATGTTTGAAACAAAGATTTCAAAATATTGCACTATGATTGAACTGGCCCTTTTTATAAAAAAATTCATTCACAGGATGTGTCACTGGCTAGATCAGCATTTACTTTCAATCCTAATTGCCCTTGAGCTGACTGCTTTCTTGGCCATTTCAGGGGGTGGTTATGAGTCAACCACCTTGCTGTGCATCTGGAGTCACATATAGACCAGGTCAGGTAAGGATGGTAGGTTTCTTTCCCAATGATACCCAACTGGGTTTTTACGACAAGTGACGTGGTTTTTACGACAAGTAATGTAATTCCAGATGTTTAATGGAGTTACATGTCACCATCTGCCATTATTTAATAATGATTAGATTAGTTCACAATAAACTAAGATGCTGACACACACAGGATCCTGATTTAACTTTATGCCTACTGATTAGTGTGTGCAGGAAGAGATCCAAAGAAGGCACGGCTAAGAAAATTTGTGTAGGGGCCAGGATAGCAGTGGTGTGGTCAACAGTTTAGTTATAATCCACAGTAGTAAATTATCTGCTAAAGTCGTGATTATATATCTTTATGCTTTGATTTTGAAGGCAGCTGTTTATGTAAGGTCCTGCAAATCAATGTGTCTTTTCAGAGTTTCAATCCTACTTTTAAAGAAGTCTGCACCAGAACCCTTACATCGTTCTGTACCTGCACTCGATAAGAGTTTGCCCATTTAGGTTGTTTCTTCCATTCTTTTTCCTACATGTTCAACACCACTTATAGTTTGAACTCCATTTGCTGCATATCTGCACCATTCCACAATCTATGCCGTGATTCAGACGCCTGCAATCATACATGCAACTTGCCATGCCCTCTAATTTTGCATTATCAGTGAAATTTGATACCTGGCTTTCTGTGCCTGTATCCAAGTTGCTTTAATGAATTGAAAATAAGAACTTGACACAAATTCCTGGGTGTATTACTAGCTACATGTTGCCATTTGGAGAAAAATCCATTTACTTCTGTTCTCTACATTCCACAAGTCTGCCATCCTTATTTATTCCTGCTTGTAGTACGGTGTCAGTCCCATAGGACTTATCACAACGGGTGCACTGTATAGAAATAATTTTCAATTTTAAATACATTATATTAATTGCATTTCTTTTGTCAATGTGTTCAATAATTTCCTCAGAAAAAGGGCACAATTTGATCTTTATAAATCTATACTGACTCTGACTTCAACTGAGAAAGGTGTAAAATCTTGCTGAGCTGTTCCACCATTTAAGTTCGTGGGGCATTCATGAAACAAGATACTTCAAGAGCAGAAGAGTGTAACAAAATCACTTGGCTCCACGCAGAAAACAATGCCAACATTTACTACACAGCTTGTTGCTATTTTACAGCATATGCTTTCAGCTTTGCAGATTGTCATTCAGTGAGCAACATCAATGGCATGTTCTTAGGGGAATCCTCAAGTACAGTGTTGCAATGTACGTTTCTAATATCTCTCATTACTGTTCTTACTGCTGCTGTTGTTAAATAAACAATCCAAATGCCAAGTTTCATCAACACCTGGTTTCAATGTTTATGGAAATACACAGAGCCAACAGAGACTGAATGCAAATGCAATGCTCTCTACACAAAACAAAGTTGATTTGAGAATTTGTCAGCGGTGCAGGCATATGACATGAAGAAAAGGAACATGTGGATCACCCTTAAGTCACACCAGTATCCTTCTCGTAACTGTTTATGAACAAATGGGAGGGAGCACAGTGGCTCAGTAGCTAGCACTGCTGTCTCACAGCATCAGGGATGCAGGTTCTCTCCATTTCTGCCTAGTGTTTGGGTTTCCTCCCACAGTCCAAAGCTGTACAGGTTAGCTGGATTGGCCATGCTAAATTGTCCATGGATCCATCATGGTAAATGTGCAGTTATGGGGATAGCATAGGGGCTGGGTCCGCACTATAGGGATGATATGATTCCATGAAAAGTTCCAAAAAGACATACAATTCCTCCAAATGCAAACATCTGAATCGACCATTTGTTGGAATAAGCTGCCAACTGAATCAAAAATACCTATCAGAAAGACACTATACCATTCTTCCTGTAATATATTATATTATTAAATGCAATAATACACCTAATAGTGGTTAGCACATTGCCACAGGATGTCAGATACAATTACATTATCATTTAGAGACAGAACATAGCACCTTAAACATTGCAATCAAAACTATTTTCAAAATGCATGGTTTCCATGGAACCATGTATTTTTGATGAATGGGTTTCCATAAAGAAACACTGAGGGGTAACTGTAACTGAATCAGAATAGCAGGAATAGGATGGGTGTTACCACTGAATAATTATCACATCACTCTATGACACAGCGTTCCTATTCTGATGTCCTTCAGACACCAGGATGGATCCACGAACTTACAAAAATCAAGACTTTATGATTAAATTTAGATTTAGATTGAGACTTGATTATTACTCTAGGTTAGATGTTATTTTAGCATGAAATCACTGTGATTCCATCCAGTACACCTCTTCTGACTCTTTTTGGGGGCCTAATCCTATCAGGCTTCTGGGTAATCCAAGATGGAAGACTGGAAAGATTTCTGTCTGTAACAGGTTGCTCCTGTTTGAGGTATTTTAGGTGTTGGAGATGATTTCCTTGAATTCCAGAAGCAGCAATTATTGTTTTACATCCTGTTGCAATTGTTTTGGAACTTTGAATAAAAGTCAAAACAACGGCACTTTTAAAAGGGAGTAACACAGACAAAGGCAGCAAGCACATGGTCTGTAAGGGAGAGGCAGAAAGAAACCCACAATGCTAACTGACACAGCAGTGAATTTGTGCAGTTACTGCCTTTGCTGTTTGAATTCATGTATCGCTGGACATCGGAGTGCGTCTTGGAAAACTTAAACAGCAAAATTCACAACTGATCTTGGAGGAACCTGTTTGGGAGAGGTCACAACTCAGAAACAGATAAGTAAATAGTTTTAAGTACAGCCTTGCTGTAAATCTACAGTTCTTTCTTGATTATATGTTTTCATTGGGATTTGTCTTTTGAATAAATTTAAAAATATAAGCCGTAAGTATTAAGTTAGCCTGGAGCAGCATTTTGTCAAGCAATAAGACAGTGCTATTTTCTGGGACTGTAGACTGGAAGGAGCAAAATGGCCTTTAGTAGAGTGATATGCTCTTCTTGTTGGATATAGGAGTTTTGGGAGAGCATAAGGGTTACTGAGATTTTATCTGCAATAAATGTCGTTGGTCGCAAATCCTGTCATATCGAATGGATCAATTGAAGCAACAGTTAGAGGAAATAAGGAATTTACAAGAGCTAGGGGGTGTGTTGGATGGCAGTTATAGGAAGGGAGAAAAGCCACAGGAGCAGTCAGGTAGTTGGGTTAACTCCAAGAAAGGTAGGAGAGGTAGGCAGGTAGTACAGGAGTCTTCTGTGGCTATCCCCATTTCAAACAAGCATACTGTTTTGGAAAATGTAGGGGGTGATGGACTTTCGGGGGAATGTAGCACAAACATCTGAGTTTCTGGTATCAAGACAGGCACTAATTTAATGAGGGGTACATTGGGTTCCAAGCGATCAATTATGTTAGGGGACTCTCTAGTCAGCGGCACAGACAAACATTTCTGTGGCCAGCAGCGAAAAATAAGAATGGTTTGTTGTCTCCCTGGTGCCAGGATCAAGGATGTCTCAGGGAGGGTGTGGAATACTCTCAAAGGGGAGAGGGGCCAGCTGGAGGTTGTTGTACACATTGGTAAAGTAAGACATAGGAAGGGGAAAGGATGAGATTCTGAAGGGAGAATATAGAAAGTCAGGCAGGAATTTAAAAAGGAGGTAGATTAGATGTAGTCTATCCTTTTCCATCACCATTTAAAAAGTATTAGAATTATGGTCACTGGCCCCAAAGTGCTCCCCCACAGACACCTTAGTCATCTACTCTGCCTTATTTCCCAAGAGTAGGTCAAGGTTTGCACCTTCTCTAGTAGGTACATCCATATACAGACTCAGAAAATCTTCTTGTACACACTTAACAAATTCCTCTCCATCTAAACCCTTAACACTATGGCAGTCCCAGTCTATGTTTGGAAAGCTAAAATCCCCTACCATAATCACCTTATTATTCTTACAGATAACTGAAATCTCCTTACACATTTATTTCTCAATTTCCCTCTGACTATTAGGGGGTCTATAATACCATAATTATGTTAGGGGACTCTCTAGTCAGTGGCACAGACAAACATTTCTGTGGCCAGCAGCGAAAAATAAGAATGGTTTGTTGTCTCCCTGGTGCCAGGATCAAGGATGTCTCAGGGAGGGTGTGGAATATTCTCAAAGGGGAGAGGGGCCAGCAGGAGGTTGTTGTACACATTGGTAAAGTAAGACTTGGAAGGGGAAAGGATGAGATTCTGAAGGGAGAATATAGAATATAGTGAGTGTGCCTGTTCCCTCTATCTAAGTATGCGTGTCTACACAGGGTACCCAGCTGTAAGCGTGCCTGTTCCCTCTCTCTATGTGTGAGTGTCTATAAGGGTACCCAGCTGTGAGATACTAAAGAAAGAGATCAATCTGAGACTGGTACAGTTGAGAAAAGAAGCAAGCCAATCAGTCAGGGCAGGCAGGAACAAAGCTAAGAACAAGGTAGGACTGATAAATTAAACTGTATTTGTTTCAATGCAAGAGGCCTAACAGGGAAGGCAGATGAACTCAGGGCATGGTTAGGAACATGGGACTGGGATATCATAGCAAATACAGAAACATGGCTCAAGGATGGACAGGACTGTCAGCTTAATGTTCCAGGATACAAATGTTACAGAAAGGGTAGAAAGGGAGGCAAGAGAGGAGGGGGAATAGCATTTTTAATAAGGGATAGCATTATAGCTGAAGTAACAAAGAGGATTGATAAAGGCAGAGCAGTAGATGCGATCTATATGGACTTCAGTAAAGCTTTCAACAAGGTTCCCCATGGGAGACTGATTAGCAAGGTTACATCACATGGAATACAGGGAGAACTAGCCATTTGGATACAGAACTGGCTTGAAGGTAGAAGACAGAGGGTGGTGGTGGAGGGTTGTTTTTCAGATTGGAGGCCTGTGACCAGTGGAGTGCCATAAAGATCAATGCTGGGTCCACTACATTTCATCATTTATATAAATGATTTGGAAATGAACATAGGAGGTATAGTTAATAAGTTTGCAGATGACAACAAAATTGGAGGTGTAGTGGACAGTGAAGAAGGTTACCTCAGAATACAATGGGATTTTGATCAGATGGGCCAATGGGCTGAGAAGTGACAAATGGAGGTTAATTTAAATAAATGCAGGGTGCTGCATTTTGGGAAAGCAAATCTTAGCAGGACTTATACACATAATGGTAAGGTTCTAGGAAGTGTTGCTGAACAAAGAGACCTTTGAGTGCAGGTTCATTCCTCCTTGAAAGTGGAGTCGCAAGTAGGTAGGATAGTGAACAAGGTGTATGATATGCTTTCCTTTGTTGGTCAGAGTATTGAGTACAGGAGTTGGGAGGTCATGTTGCGGCTGTACAGGACATTGGTAGGCCACTGTTGGAATATTGCATCCAGTTCTGGTCTCCTTCCTATTGGAAAGGTGTTGTGAAATTTGAAAGGGTTTAGAAAAGATTTACAAGGATGTTGCCAGGGTTGGAGGATTTGAGCTATAGGGAGAGGCTGAACAGGCTGGGGCTGTTTTCCCTGAAGCTTTGGAGGCTGAGGGGTGACCTTATAGAGGTTTATAAAATCATGAGAGGCATGGATAGGATCAATAGACAAAGTATTTTCCCTGGGGTGGGGGAGTCCAGAAGTAGAGGGCATAGATTTAGGGTAAAGGGGCAAGATATAAAAGGGACCTAAGGGGCAACTTTTTCACACAGAGGGTGGAGCTTACGTGGAATGAGCTACCAGAGGAAGTGGTGGAGGCTGTAAAATTGCAACATTTAAAAGGCATCTGGATGGGTTTATGAATAGGAAGGGTTTGGAGGGATATGGACCAAGTGCTGGCAAATGGGACTAGATTAGGTTGGGAAACCTGATCGGCATGGATAAATTGGACCAAAGGGTCTGTTTCCGTGCTGTACATCTCTACAACTCCATGGTGCATGGGACAGCTTCAACACAGAAAACTCGCACCCTGATAGAACATGGTCCAAGCCATTTCCCAGCACTGATAGGGACAAATTAGGTTGTGTGCCTGCACATACCTGTGACTAATTCCAAAAGCCCATGTTTGATACTGCAGGAAGTTTTTTCAAGATGAATGTTTGTAAGCATTTTGAGCATACAAACATTCTTTACCAGCCTGAACCAAAACTTTAACTATCACCATAAATAAAATTACATGAAATAAATGAAATAATTTACATAAACTAGTCTGTAAATGTGTTCAGAAGCTTAGATGATAATTACAGAAGGATAAAGTTTTCTTAATTCATCCATCCAGACTAAACCTAAAACAGCCCCAATTCAACATCCAGTTGATTGCAACATGAATGCAGTATTTTCAATTGTTTTCTTTTTGAGAGTCTGTTCAGAACTAAAATGCTGCACCAATGTACTTCCTGATTTGCTATAATCACGTGACCTCATGATGCTGAGTTGCCATATTACAGCCAATTTCAATAAAGTCACAGCACAGACATGACTGTTCTCTGAGAGCTCGTCTAATTCATATTTTGAAAACTCTTTGTGTGCAGCTCAGTTCTTAATATTGGTCTTATGTTCATCTTTAAAATGCTATATTATCTATAAGCATGGTCTAGAGGACCTTTAATTTTAAAAAAGGACTGCAAAAGAGGGAAATGGAGAAATGGATTGGTCTAGGCAAGGAATCAATAGGCAGATGGAGAGGCAGATGGGTTGATGGAGCTTGAGACCATGCAGCCAAAATATGTCAAACTATAATGGGATGAGAGGGCAATTTATAAATTTAGCAATGATAATGGTTATAGTCCTTGTTGCAGTGAGAGTACTTGTCAGAATTGAACAGTTATTTTGTGGAATTGCGGGAAACTTGATGCCACATTTCTGGTTCAAACAGAATACACAATGATGACAGGTGACTTGTATCTAGAGAGTTAAATGCTGGATATCTTGAAGAATCAAGGGTTAACAGTTGAACTTTTTATCATGGAACAATTTGACTTTCCAAGATAAACAGGATGGATCTGAAGTGAGATGAGAGGAAAACCTGGTTTGTCTCATGACTTTAATGTCCAAATATTGTGTATGAGGAATACATGTGTAAGACAAAAAGCATCAGCAATTATGTCAGCCATGATTAAGGTGTAGATTGAGTGGATACAGTAAGCATAAACAGAGGGATACTTCACAGAAAGGTAACATTCAATCATGCTGTTCTTCAAAGTGGTTAAAACCAGTTTGACCAGGAAGTCTTGTTTGAGCATAGTAGTTTTGGAGTAAGCAAATTCAACTTTTACTTGAATGGACTTGCCTTCAAAAGGATTTGGAATATATATACATCATGATGTTTTATGTATGACCTGTAGCTTTGATGTTGGCAAAGTCTAATGAAGCTTGGTTTTTATCAGGTTTCTGTAAGATTGCATGATACCAAAACCAAAAAGCTCTCCAAATCCAGTTCAGCCAGATACTCCAACTGGAAATCAATACATTTTCTAATCCATTTAATCATTGAGTGTCACACGATTAATTTAAACATACAGGGCTGAATCGTACAGTACTTTGGCTAAATGTCATTTCATGGAGGGTTGCTCCCCAGAAGGCCTAGTGGGTTTTCTCACGTTATTGACCCAAATTTGTTTCAGTAAGTATCTACTCTGAAACTATGGCACTCCTCTTGTCCAATGCTAGTCCAATTCTTCCTTTTACAGTGGCTGGAGGAACACACCGCTGGCTTGGTATCCTGGAATGGACTGATATCTCTTTGAAAGGCTGTTGTGCACTTGAACAGGCACTGTCAGTCTTGAGCTACACTGCACAGTTTGTGACATTTGAGGCAACTTTGGTGTGCAAGGACATGGTGGTTCTTGTGGATGGAGGGTGGAAAGGAGAGATGTTCTCTTCCCCCAGGTTTGGCACAGGAAGCTACGACGCAGACACTGCCAGCCTGCCACCCAGGTCAGTACAGTCTCAGCCATCTGGAGAATACCAAACAGTGTAGGAAGAAGATCAATAAAGTTCTCTGACCTGACAAAATAAGTGCCACCACCTGCTCTCCACTACTTCACACTCACTCCATTCTGCAATACACCCACTTCCCACAAAGGGTCATGCTCTTCCATTCTCATTACTGCTTGCAATATCTTCCCTCACTTGCTCCTTTTCACCCAGTTTGCCCAGATACCTCACCACCTTTCCCCAACTGGCACCAACACCATCTTCTGTGCCATCCACTTTCATCTCCCTTGATACCTACATTTCTCTCAATCCATGAACAAACAGCCCACCATAGGCCAGAAAAAGCCAACATGGATGGTGGACTAACTGATATCCTCTCCCTTATGAGAGCATCCTGACCCAGATCCTGAGGGGCTGTCTGTGTTGAAACCCCTAGGTTGGTAATGGACAATGCTCTTGATTTACTGTGCCTCGACTCCTTGACCAAACGCTGTCTCCTCTGACTTGACTGAAGTCTGCTCACCATCATGTGAACTTTCCTGGCTTTGTGTGCAATAAACAGCAAGGCAATATGGCAATATTGTGAGCTTCGTAGTTCTGGATGAGGGAGCAAAGTGCAAAAATGCAGGGATACTGTGAGCATTCAGGTAGGAGTGAGCTAAAGAGCACATAAGTCGCCCTTAGATCCAGCCAGGTCTAGGCCATTGAATTAGGTGTGTGCTAACAAACTATCCTTGCAGTATCATTCATACCTCCTGGTACAGCATTAAAGTCAGAAGTGTACTATAAGTGGATGAGGCATGTATCATGATGGCATGGTGAGGCTGCCAATGGGATGCCAGTGTCCATGGATGTGGTTATGCAACTGCTTTTCATGAGGAGTGCCCTGAGATATTGGCACTGCATGTCAAAGTTAGAGATCCAGAGGAGCAAACAATGAAGTAGATTTGCCCTGGCTTTCAAGTCGGGAATTCTCAGCATCTAGTTTCCTCACAGCACTTGGTTGGATAGGAAGCTGCATATTAATGAGGTGCAGTTAATGAGGGTGATAACAAATAATAATCCTTATTGATAAGCAGCTTGCCATCTCCAAGCAAGAATCCTACCTCAACATCTAGAACCCTACTGGAAAATGCAACTCATTGTTCCCGACATCGAGAAAGGCCTTGTTCGACTATCCACATGATTTTCCCAGATTTCTCAACATAGCTGACATTATCTAACACTTTAGTAAAAAGCAAGTGTGACACAGGAGTGGAACTGGACATTAAAATTTTGAATGAACAGTGCGGACTTGTGCTGGTCAGCAAGTGGGCACAGTGCGGACTCACGGTGGTCAGCAAGTAGGTACAGTGCGGACACATGGTGGTCAGCAAGTAGGCACAGTGTGGACTTGTGCTGGTCAGCAAGTGGGCACAGTGCGGACTCACGGTAGTCTGCAAGTAGGCACAGTGCAGACTCATGGTGGTCAGTTAGTAGGCACAGTGCGGACACATGGTGGTCAGTAAGTAGGCACAGTGCAGACTCATGGTGGTCAGTTAGTAGGCACAGTGCGGACACATGGTGGTCAGTAAGTAGGCACAGTGCAGACTCGTGGTGGTCAGCAAGTAGGCACAGTGCAGGCGCATGGTGGTCAGCAAGTAGGCACAGTGCGGACGTGGGCTGGTCAACAAATAGGCACAGTGTGGACACATGGTGGTCAGCAAGAAGGCACAGTGCAGATTCATGGTGGTCAGTAAGTAGGCACAGTGCGGGCTCATGGTGGTCAGTAAGAAGGCACAGTGCAGACTCATGGTGGTCAGCAAGTAGGCACAGTGAGGACTCATGGTAGACAGCAAATAGGCACAGTGCGGACACATGGACATTAGCAAGTAGGCACAGTGCAGACTCATGGTGTTCAGCAAGTAGGCACAGTGCAGACACATGGTCAGCAAGTAGGCACAGCGCAGACTCATGGTGGTCAGTAAGTAGGCACAGAGCGGACACATGGTGGTCAGCAAGTAGACACAGTGCGGGCTCATGGCAGTCGGCAAGTAGGCACAGTGCAGACTCATTGTGGTCAGCAGGTAGGCACAGTGCGGACATATGGTGGTCAGAAAGTAGGCACAGTGCGGACTCATGGTGGTCAGCAAGTAGGCACAGTACGGGCTCATGGTGGTCAGTAAGTAGGCACAGTACGGGCTCGTTGTGGTCAGTAAGTAGGCACAGTGCAGACCTATGGTGGTCAGCAAGTAGGCACAGTGCAGACTCATGGCAGTCAGCTAGTAGGCACAGTGCGGACATATGGTGGTCAACAAGTAGGCACAGTGCGGACTCATGGTGGTCAGCAAGTAGGCACAGTACAGACTCATAGCAGTCAGCAAGTAGGCACAGTGCAGACTCATGGTGGTCGGCAGGTAGGCACAGTGCAGACTCATGGTGGTCAGCAAGTAGGCACAGTGTGGAAAAATGATGGTCAGCAAGTAGGCACAGTGCGGACTTTAGCTGGCCAACAAATGGGCACAGTGTGGACAAATGGTGGTCAGCAAGTAGGCACAGTGTGGACAAATGGTGGTTAGCAAGTAGGCACAGTGCAGACTCATGGTGGTCAGCAAGTAGGCACAGTGCAGACTCATAGTGGTCAACAAGTAGGCACAGTACGGGCTCGTTGTGGTCAGCAAGTAGGCATAGTGCAGACTCATGGTGGTCAGCAAGTAGGCACAGTGCGGACACATGGTGGTCAGCAAGTAGGCACAGTGCAGTCTCATGGTAGTCAGCAAGTAGGCACAGGGCAGACCCATGCTGGCCAGCAAGTAGGAACAGTGCAGACTTGCGCTGGTCAACAAATAGGCACAGTGCAGACTCATGGCAGTCGGCAAGTTGGCACAGTGCAAGCTCATGGTGATTAGCAAGTAGGCACAGTGCGGACTCGTAGTGGTCAGCAAGTAGGCATAGTGCGGACTCCTGGTGGTCAGCAAGTAGGCACAGTGCAGACTCATGGTGAGCAGCAAGTAAGCACAGTGCAGTCTCATGGTAGTCAGCAAGTGGGTACAGTGCAGACTCATGCTGGTCAGCAAGTAGGCACATGCGGACTTGCGCTGGTCAACAAATAGGCACAGCACAGACTCATGGCAGTCGGCAAGTTGGCACAGTGCAGACTCATGGTGATTAGGAAATTGGCACAGTGTGGACTCGTGGTGGTCAGCAAGTAGGCACAGTGCAGACTCATGGTGGTCAGCAAGTAGGCACAGTTGGATTCATGGGGATCAGCAAGCAGGCACAGTGTGGGCTCATGGTGATCAGCAAGTAGGCACAGTGCAGACTCGTGGTGGTCAACAAATAGGCACAGTGCGGGCACATGGTGGTCAGCAAGTAGGCACAGTGCGGACTTGTGCTGGTCAACAAATAGGCACAGTGCAGACTCGTAGCAGTCGGCAAGTAGGCACAGTGCGGACTCATGGTGGTCAGCAAGTAGGCACAGTGCAGACTCATAGTGGTCAGTAAGTAGGCACAGTACAGGCTCATGGTGGTCAGCAAGTAGGCACAGTACGGGCTCATCGTGGTCAGCAAGTGGGCATAGTGCAGACTCATGGTGGTCAGCAAGTGGGCATAGTGCAGACTCATGGTGGTCAGCAAGTAGGTACAGTGCGGTCTCATGGTGGTCACCATGTAGAAACAGTGTGGACTCATGGTGGTAAGCAAGTAGGCACAGTGTGGGCTCATGGTGGTCAGCAAGTAGGCACAGTGCGGACTCATGGTGGCCAGCAAGTAGGCACGTTGCAGGCTCATGGTGGTCAGCAAGTAGGCACACTGCGGGCTCATGGTAGACAGCAAGTCGGCACAGTGCGGACTTGCGTTGGTCAATAATAGGCACAGTGCAGACTCATGGCAGACGACAGGTAGGCACAGTGCAAACTCATGGTGAAAATGTGTTGCTGGAAAAGCGCTGCAGGTCCGGGAGCATCCAAGGAGCAGGAGAATCGACGTTTCGGGCACGAGCCCTTCTTCGGGCTCATGCCTGAAACGTCGATTCTCCTGCTCCTTGGATGCTGCCTGACCTGCTGCACTTTTCCAGCAACACATTTTCAGCTCTGATCTCCGGGATCTGCAGTCCTCACTTTCTCCTAGCAAACCCATGGTGGTCAGCAAGTAGGCACAATGCGGACTCATGGTGGTCAGCAAGTAGGCACAATGCGGTCTCATGGCGGTCAGCAAGTAGGCACAGTGCAGGCTCATGGCGGTCAGCAAGTAGACACAATGCGGACTCATGGTGGTCAGCAAGTAGGCACAGTGCGGGCTCATGACGGTCAGCAAGTAGACACAATGCGGACTCATGGTGGTCAGCAAGTAGGCACAATGCGGTCTCATGGTGGTCAGCAAGTAGGCACAGTGTGGGTTCATGGCGGTCAGCAAGTAAACACAATGCGGACTCATGGTGGTCAGCAAGTCAGCACAGTGCGGATTCATGGTGGTCAGCAAGTAGAGACAATGCGGACTCATGGTGGTCAGCAAGTAGATACAGTGCGAATTCATGGTGGTCAGCAAGTAGGCACAGTGCGGGCACATGGCAGTCAGCAGGTAGGCACAGTGTGGTGTCATGGCAGTGCTGTCAAAGAGATTTTGGATGCATCGACGAGGCGGTTATATGACCAACTCGGCTGCTGTGGTGAAGGTGAGTTTGGCATTCCAGTGGCATTTCCGTGCAGCACAGGCGAGTTTGGGCCCAGTATGAGACCCTACAACATCTGCATCGAATGCACCGGTGCAGTGGGCCCGAAGCAGTCTCATGGAGGCTGTGGCATCGATTTTGAGCCAGCGCGGTACCTCGCATTGGTGGTGCCTGCGTTGGCGAAGTCTAGCAAGCACTCACAGTGGCGAGGACATTGGTGCAGACAAAGTGGCACTGAAGAATATATTGACTTTCATTCCAGCAGTGGATGCATGGCGAAGGGAGCTTGTGCCTAGCCACTAGGCCCATGGCCCGTGATGGAGCAATTAACAAGAAGGATTGTAAAGTTGAGCACTTTTTATTTATGTCTATATTCTTCTGCCTTTATATTCTATGTTTTGGCTTATTTCTCTGTTTTTTAAGATGGCGCTGGAGAGTAGTGAGACTATACAATACTTTTTACTGTACTTTGGAACAAAATACACATGACAACAAATAAATCAAATCAAATCAAATCAAGGCTGGAATTGGGAAGGAATGAAGTATTCGACAGCAGATGGGATGAGGTATGACAGATGCAGACAATGATACAAAGGTGGAAGTAGGCAGTCTTCATATAATGAATATATGGATACACAAAAGTTTGCTTGAGGTTGAATGGGAGATGAAATTAATGCAGGAGAGAGTAAAATATTCCACAAGAAGCCAAATGACCATATTCCATGAATTCCATGAATTATGACAGAATCTCTAGGAATTAGGTAGAAAAGAAGATCTTGACTGCAATGTGTAACATCCCTGCCTCTGAACCAAATATTCTGTGTCCAAGTCCCACTCCAGTTCAGAACTAACTTATTATTCAGGAATGGATTGTTTTAACTTAATTATGAAAGAGTGGATTAAATTATATTCTGTCTAATTGTGGTTAGTTGTTAAACACTTTCTGTAGGGAAGGAGCCATATACCAGGACAACAATAACGCTATTGGTTTATAGCTTTATGACTGCTGTTATATGGTTCAGGCTAATGTATCTTAGGCTGAGAAATGCGAAAATGCTTTTGAAATGTGCAACCCACAATCCTACCCCAAAACTTGATGACTACTGAACATGTGTCACAGCCAAACAGATTAATTACGGGTCCGCAAATCTTTCCAATAGGCCTATTGCAGACAGAAAGGGCTGGGCAGTAAACTGAGCAAGTATCCCAGAGGCAGAGTAAATATAGCTTTTGACTTAAGGCTAGCAATATATTCCTGAAGAATCATGCTACAGAAACAGATGTAAGTGTAACTGGAACTAAAAAGCTGATGAGAACCAAAACTCTTAAGAAATCATGGGCTTCGGTAAATTCAGTGCTCAATATGTCTAATGTAAACCTGCCATCAACAAAGACAATGCAACATTGAACTACACAACTAAAGCAGTAGCATGTAAATGTTGGGAAATTTTGATCACTCTATGAATATTGTTGACAAACCACACATTAAACACTGTCCATTCCTAGTTGCTGAGGGGGAATAAAGGGAATCATTAAAATATTAAAAGCAGAGCAGAGAACAACCGTAAGACTGATTTCTATTGTCAGGGGTCTAAATAATGAGAAATTCTGGAGAGTACTGGAAAGGAGATATCTAGGATGTAACCTTGGACAAGTGTATGTGATTGTATATGATATGGTCAGAAATGGTTAATCCAAATACTACTTTACATTAACCAGTGAGAGTATGACAAGGGGATGTAGTTTTGAAACAGAACAAGATCTTTTTAGAGCTGAAATCAGGAATTGCCTCTTCACAACAATTGAGATAGAGTCTCGTATAAGATGAAGACAAAAATTCCTGAATCTATTAACAAACAATTGTTTAAGATAGCAATGGGGGCAGAGGTTCCCTCAGGGTGAATAAAATAAGGGCTGAACAGTTTTCCTTATCTGCAGGAACGTTTTAATCTTGTGTTGCAATAACTTCTTTGGTGAATTGATAGATTCTTCGTCAACATGCCTGAGTAAAGTCCCTGATTATATGTTTTAACTTGGCTAACCTTTTAAGTGAAAATAATAATGGTTCTGTCAAATAGTCAGATGGAGTGCCCTGCTATAGTACAAAGAGGCATATTAAATGGTAGGAAGATTGATAGGAATGGCTATTCTCTCCTACAAAGCCAATAGCACTGTTTAACTGGTGACACAGAGATCTCTATGGAAGCACTAACTAATGGCAAAAGGTTAGAAAGCAATAAACTGACATATTGCTTTTAAAATTTGATTTAGAACAAAACACCCCAGCTTTATTGAAAAGGGTCCTTGGCAGGTGGAGGAAAACAAAAAGGGGCACTTGAGCGTAGAATTTTAGGCAGCAACTAGCTTAGTAATTATTAAATCTGATCAGAACTATGGACAGATAGCAAAAGAGCATTAAATATTAGTGTTAATTTCACACAAACAAGCAGCAAAGTCTGTGTCATGCTTTTCAACGCTCTACAGAAATAACCATAATGTAATGAATTCCAGCTTTAACAGTCGTCATGAAAATTACACAAACTATTACAGATAGAAAAAGTAACAAAGTTAATTCGTCTACCATAAAAATTATTTTGAAATCACCCAACATGACTTGAAAGTTACAAAATAGTGAAGAATAAACCACTAATAGTCGCATTCAAGCAGCGAGTCATTGTCAGTGAGTCAAGGACAAGATCCTGTATTTGCAAGTGTTCAGGGATTGCTGAGGCTCTGGGGGGCAGGTGAATCTCTATATTAGCATCAGTCACTAGTTTTTTGACTCCACTTAACAGTAATCTGACTGCATTTTAAGTCTTTGTCTTTTGTGTTTACAATTAACCATGAGAACAGTCTCCTCGCCTTTATGTTCCAGAAACAAAATCACAATAGAAAATCTAAAGTGTTTACAGTTCCCATGATGGTTTGTGCTTACACCTGACCATTTTGCACATCCACATTAATTCAAGTAATGGATGATCTTGGCACTAGTGTCTTTTGAACTACTCACAAGTTCAGGTTCCTGAGCACATTCAAGTTTGCTGAAAGCATTTCTTGTGTACCAGACAGTGAAGCAACATTTATGTAAACGCTATGTACCTCATGCCTCATTTCTGATTTTTATCTGAACAGTTAGCAGATCTGGAATACAGTAGATTAGATTCCCTTCGGCCCTTCGGCCCAACAAGTCCACACCGACCCTCCGAAGAGCAACCCACCTAGACCCATTCCACTACGTTCACCCCTGACTAACGTACCTAACACTACAGGCAATTTAGTATGGCCAATTCACCCACCATGCACATCTTTGGACTGTGGGAGGAAACCGGAGCACCCGGAGGAAACCCACGCAGACACAGGGAGAACGTGCAAACTCCACACAGACAGTTGCCCGAGGCGTGAATTGAACTCGGGTCTCTGGCACGGTGAGGCAGCAGTGCTAACCACTGAGCCACCGTGCCGCCCATATTGTGTAAACAATTTGAAAATACAAGAAAAAAGCAGTAAGAGTTCATAAAGTGTCTTAAGCACCAATGCCAGAGGATGAAACAAATCTGTGGGGCACTGGGAGTAAGTTTAAGAAGCAGGTCCACAAGAGCAATATTCACCCACTGATATACTTACGGTCATGTCCCACTCATTTCTGCTTATTCTTACATCTGCTTTGGGTTTTTTTCCATGGTGACCAAGTCGGGTGCCTCTCTCAGCTAGGAGTCTATTTATTATACACAAATGGGTGTCCAGAGAAATATCTATTTCTCCAGTGTAATTCTGAAGTGACCATGACACAGCACACATTGTGCATGTTGTGCTCCTTGGCACCAGGCACTGAGTGGACCAACCTGTAGTTCTTACAGCCAGCAAGGAATTTTAGAAAGATGTAACTTGCAAAGACAGCCATAGAGTCATAGTTATATCTAGCACAGAAACAGATCCTTCAGTCCAACTCGTCTATGCCAACCAGACATCCTAAATTAATCTAGTCTCATTTGCCAGCATTTGGCCCATATCCCTCTAAACCCTTCCTCTTCATATACTCATCCAGATGTCTTTTAAATTTTGTAACTGTACCAGCCTCCTTCACTTCCTGTGGCAGCTCATACCATGTACACACCTCCCTCTGTGTGAAAAAGTTACCTCTTGGTCCCTTTTATATCTTTCTCCTCTCACCCTTAAACTTATGCCCTCAAGTTTTGGATTCCCCCACTTCAGGGAAAAGACCTTGGCTATTCACCCTATCCAAGTTCCTCATGACTTTATAAATATCTATAAGGTCATCCCTCAGCTTCCGATGCTCTAGGGAAAATAGCCCCAGCCTCTCACTATAGTTCAAGTCCTCCAACCTTGGCAACATCCTTGTAAATCTTTTCTAAGTCCTTTCAAGTTTCACAACATCCCTCCTTTAGAAGGGTGACCAGAATTGCATGCAGTATTCCAAAAGTAGCCTAACCAATGTCCTGTACAGCTGCAACATGACCTCCCAACTCCTATACTCAATGCACTGACCAATAAACACAAGCATATCAAATGCCTTCTTTAAAAATCAGATTCTGTTTTATGTTGGAACCATGAAAAATTCTTCCTCTCTCAACCAGCAACCTCGCTGTGGACATTGGTTCTGGGACATCAAAATGGTTCACACCTCATGACAAGGTCATCAAGCAGGCTTCCTTGTACTGCCTGAAGTGCACTGAAACTCAAAATCACTCCCCTATGTGAAACTTAAAGCTTCTTAACATATTTTACAATTGCAAATGCAATGGTCAAGACCTGAAATGTAGAAGCTTTTTAGTGAAGCTAATTTCATCATTTTTTATTCACTTAGAGCTTGTTTCTTCAAACTCAAATGTTGGGAGCACCACAAATATAAAATAAAAGTCTCCTGTCCAGATGTCAACAAGCAGTCTCTTCGGAAAAGGAGACAGTCGATTAGCCATTCCTTGTGAGTTTAACTAGCTGACTTCTTCCTAAGGTAGGAGTCAGGGCTTACAAAGAGCAGTACATCGAAACAACCTTCCAACATAAATATTAATTATTTTATTATTGATCTTAATCACAGCATGGCTGGTGAACCTCAAAAAGTCGTTCTTCTTTTCCACTGCCTGTGGAAACATCATTGGCTAGCACATACCATCTACTTCTGGTGCACCTCTCAACCATCACTAAATTTAGCAGCTTGTCACCCCTTCTTCCCACCATTTTATAAACATCTTCATAAGAACAGCCTGTTTCTTCCCACACAACTGCCCAGCCTACTGTAATCTGGCACTGGCAGCATATTTTCAGTTAACTGAGGTTTTATTTATATATGGTGGGTGGACTTCCAATATTGACATTATCCCACCCTCTGTATTTAGGGGTGAGCTGAGGGATGGGTAGGTCAGTGGGGCTCTAGCTTCCTGGCATCTAACATGTGCCCACGTGCCAATAAACATACCTGGTGGGGGCAAGTGACAACCAGACCTTTCCCTCAAACCTAAATCTCAACTGCTTAGCCCAGGGCTCTGAGACATGATATGACTCTTTAAAAGCTTGTTTGTAACTCCCAATATTTTCAGATTCAATTGCATTAGAATGAAAAAAGAAGCCTAAAACTCAAATAAGGCCAAGAAAAGTAGGAGTCATGTTTTACTGTGGAGACCAAAGGCTAAATAGTTTCCTGCTCTGTACAGTTTCAAATAACCTATTTAAATAAAAAACGTCATCATGGTCTAAATAAACTTGTTTGAGTGATATAGCCACACCATAGTTTTCAATTATATCGGTGATTCTAGGAATAGATTTTATGATTGCAACCATTATTGTTTCTAGCATAGCTGAGATGATAAATTATTCAGAATACGTTATTTGTAAATTATTTTTAAAAATCAATAGCTGAAAAATTATTGTCTTAATTCCATACATCCTAATTAAATTTGACTTTACTGACAAAATGGTAGCAAAAGAAGTTATTAAAAATGCAATCGGTCAGTTCAGAGTTAGGTCTATTTTAATTTACATTTTTATATGAATTCAATACACCTTGTTTATTATATATGCAATTCTGCATTCAGCCAGAAATGCATGGCAATTTGCCAAACATTTGATTGAGAAATACCAATCTTTCTCTTTTCTATTTTGGGCAAAATGTTTCGGAAGGTTCTTCAGGTGGCAAATGGTTGCTAACTCTTGGTCCAGCCTTTGTCCTGTGTTTGTCATAATCTTTCTGCAATCTGCTTAAGCTTTCCTTTCCTTTTGGTGCCTTATGCACAGAATTCTTTTATTCACAATCATCTTTGTTCATATCCCTAGTATGGCACCCACTGATTCTTTAAGTCTAAAGGGTCAGACTTAGAAATTTGTGTATTGGCACAAAACCAATTTTGGCCCTCATCATCAAATCGGGTGCTACAAGACTATGCTTCCCTCTGTGAAAACCAAATCTTACTCTGGGATGATTCTCGTCCCCAAAATTTCTCCACTTATTTTCTACCTCATCTTTTTACACCACTGTCTACCATTTACTTCAAGAGCCAACACAAAGAGTTCATGGATTTTTATATTAAAGGTTGGAGCAGTGACGTCTACCACTGTCAGTCAGTAGAGATGGAACTATAGAATCTGATCCCATGATGCTCTGAAAGCAGGCTGTACAGAAGTGCAGCTAGAGGTGTGGGTATTTCTGGATAAATGAAGTGCCTTCCAAAAATTTGTCAATCACTTGTAAATCAGTGATAGCACTCCTTACAGTACAGCAGCCACTGTCTAAACGCCCATGGCTGGTTCTCTTTCGTGTACCTGATCAAGACCTTCCCAGCTCGTCAGTTTTGCTGGAAGTCCTTCCCAGTATGCATTTGTCTTCACCAACCAATTGGTTTGGAGTCAGGGCATGAAACTCCTCCACTATTGGGAAAGAGAGAATCTATATGCAAACCCCCTCTTAATTAAACATTTCAAATGCCTTCCAGTTTCAGCCATGGGGATTTCCAACTTCAGTACTTACTTTCCCTCGGAAAGAAAAGACAGCAATGCTTTGGGATACCAGCCCAATATTGTTTTGCATACCTGTCCTTCCCTGTTCCTGAACCTGCCCCTCCCAATCTGAAAAGTATTGCATCCTAACCTTCCAGCTGTCTCTCCTGCTTCTTTTCCACAAACCCAAACACGTCTGAATCAACATTTTTGACAAATTAATCTCACCTATCTCTTATTCTCTCCAAGTTCATGAGACATCCCCTCTAGCTCCTTGTTCCCATTGCCACAAATCTGATTATTCAATTTCCCTTCCTGACTCCGACATTAGAAAGTCTTCCCTTTCCTTTGGTACAATATCCTTCATCTAATAAATCATCATCATTACTCCATCCCAAAAACCTGAACCTCAAAAGCCCTATCTGTCCTGATTAAAAATTCTTTATATTGGCTATCCTTCCCTGCAAAAGAACTTAGTCAAAAACACAAGTGGCATGCTCAGCGACCGCAACAGTCGGTTGTGATTTCAACACAGTCGGCCACACAATCCTCCTCCACTACTGTTCCTCCATCTAGATGATACTGCCCTCGCTCAGTCTTTCCCTTACATAACCAATCATAATCAAATCACTGCAGCAGTGAACTCTTTTCCCAGATCAGCATCAATGGCTCTGTAGAACCAATCTGTAGAATTATTGCATGGTCACCTTCTCCTTTTCATTAGCATGCCGTTGCTTTGGTGACATTACCAGCAAGGATGGAATTCAGTTACCACGGGTACACTGATTAATCCACCTCTACCTTACCACCATCTCCCTTAAACCCTTCAATATCACTTGAGTGTCAGGCTACTTGACTTTAATGAGTCACAAATTTCTCCAGTCAAATAATGAGAATCCAAATCTAATGCCTTTAACCATTAACACAAACTCCATATTTTCACTGTTGATTCTACCCTTCCCGTTTCCCTCTGGCTCAGGCTTACCCAGCTTGTTTATATTATCCAAAATTCTGTGACCTGCATCACATTCCACATAAATTTCACTCATTTATGACCCATGTCCTCATTGGACTGCATTGGTTCCACTGCAATCTGTCAAATTCAAAATTCTCATCCTTGTGCTTAACTTCCTTCATGGCCTTGCCATTTCCAATCCTTGCAACTTTAATCCCCACAAGTTAAATTCTCTGGTCATTTGCATGGAGATCCCAGTGCATCCCCATTCTTTTTTCCTTAACATTGCTGTCGTGACTTCAACCATATTGTCTGAAATTACTTCCTTTCACTGTTTCACCTTCCTCTCCTTAAAATCTACTTCTGTGGCCACTGTATTTCTAAACACTTCTGTGTCTCAGCATCCATTTTTCTCCATGTATGCTTCAGAAATGTTCAATTAGTGTTTATCTACTTGGATGAGTATATATTATAGTAGCACAATGGTAATGAATTAGTATCTGAGAAGCCTGAACTAATGATTCAAAATTCTGTTTAAATCCCACCACAGCAGCTGGGAAATTTAAAATTTAGTAAATTAAATAAATGTGGAATGACTTTTTAAAAAGTTGCAATGATATTGCAAGGAGTGACCAAATTATCCTAAACAAAATCCCCAGTCATCTTTAGGGAAGGAAATCTGCTATCCCTTTGTGATTTGGCCCAAATATGACTCTAGACCCACCACAATGTAGTTGATTCTTAATTTCCTTTGAAACCACCCAGCAGGCTATTCAGTGAGCAAAACTGGGCAGTACATCCATGACTGAATAATTTTTAAAAAGCTGTTACTTTACTTGACCTAATTTTCATGTGATTTCAGATTGCCTAACAAAATAGTTCTCTGACATAGTTCTCACCATAAAGTTGTAAAGTCAAAGCCAAGTCATAACAGCATCCAGCTAAATGAATGGTTGTTCTGCATTTGACATAATAAGACCACCTCCTCCATACAACCATTTTGGGAAGGGGTAATAGTCAGTGTTAGTTTGAGTAAATCATCTCTGTGTCTCTTCCTATTTTCAGTACAACTCTTCAATTACTTCTATTTTGTCAAATTTATAACGCAGCCTTAAGAAACCTGAACAGATGTCAACCTTTATGAACTTCGCCTATAAAGTATAAAAGCAAGCTGATGAATTACTACTCCTCAGATGCTGCCTGAACTGCTGTGCTTTTCCAGTACCACTCTAATCTAGAGACTGAAGAATATTGTTGCCTTTAGTGCCTTATCAAACATTATAACTGAATATCATTTGCAGTATTGGCAATACCAATTTTGATTTTTGTCTCACATGGTTTGGGAATGCTGTGCACAGAAGAGAAATGTTACATATTTAATTAATTTGGTGCCTAACTGGTCAACTCAACTAAATAAAGTCTATTCTTGTACACCATTCAGTTATGCTGTTATTCAATAAACACCACATACCCTGGCTGCTTATATTGGATGATTCCAAACAAGGAACATTTTCTCTATATTTTAGTTAGTCAAACAGCATTGAGCTCACACGGCAGACTCACTGTTTAGATTTACGTAATCAATGTGAGGCAATGCTATTACATTAAGAAGCAAGTGAAATGCAAACTGTAATAACTCCTTAGGATTAATATCAGTTATTTTAGCTCCAAGAATTTAACAGTTTGAGGGAGCTGTGAGGTTGTCAAAGAGATGCTAAGTAAGTACAGCTTTTGAACTTTCGCGCCTCAGATGCTTTTTAAATAGCTATTGAAGTTAAAATCCTAACTTAATATTATATGGTCTAAAATATTGAATGAGCACAACCAAATGGGACTTCTCACAGAATAAATGCAAATTGTTGCAAAGAACATACACCAAAAGGCAATGAGTCCCGACAGCATTCCTGCAGTAATTGTGAAGACTTGGGAAGAATATTTGAAGAAACCATTTGCATCCCTAGTCAGCACTGGCAGTATGTTCTTTCCACAAAAATCAGGACAAATACAAACTAGCCAATTACTGCCCCATCAGTCTACTCTTGATCATCAGCAAAGAGAGAGAAGTTTTTGTTGACAGTGCTGTCCAACAGCACTTACAATGGCCTGCTCACTGATGTTCAAACTGAGTTCAACCAGAGCTACTCAGCTCCTGACCTCATCACTCTCTTAGTCCAAACATAGAAAAAAGATTGAACTCAAAGAGTCATGTGAGAGTGACTGTCCTTGACATCAAGGGAGCATCTGACTGGGTGTAGCACCGAGGAGCTCTAGCAAAACAGGCATCATGAGAAAAGCTCTCTACTGGTCATGCTTAACACAAAGAAAGATGACTGACGTTGTTGGAGGTCAATCATCTCTCCCTTTACTGCAGGAGTTCCTCAGGGTGAGTGTCCTTGACCCAATCATCTGCTTCCTCACTAACCTTCATCATAAGACCAGAAGAAAAACAATTCAAACACCTTGTTCAGTAATGTTTGTGAATTCTCGGATACTAAAGCAGTTCATGTCCATATGCAGCAAGACCTGAAAACTTTTAGGCTTGGGTTGCTAAGAGGGAAATAACAATCCACTGCATTGTGCCCAGCAATAATTACCTCCAGCAAGAAAGAATTACACCATCTCCCATGATATTCAATGATATTACCATTGGTAAGTATTCCAACTTTAACATCCTGAGGCTAGACACTTAATGCTCCAACAGTCCAGCATATTAGTGTACCAACACGCCAAATCATGAACAAAGCATGTGTGACATTTTAGTTTGGTCATCAGGGGGCAATGCCAACAGCTTCCTCAAATAAAGCAAGTAAAATAGATCAGAAGTAAGCAAGCCTGATTGCTCTCATGCTACTCCCAGTGGCCTGCCACACAGTGGCAAAAACAACACTAAGGCTGGAGGTTGTCTGCTTGTTTTTCAATTGGACAATATTGGAATCTGAAAAGATAGAAAAATAATCTAAAAAGGAAAAGGCTAATGGGATAAATAAAGGAAAATAAGCATATAAGTATCTATGTTTTCAAATTGCAGAAAGTTTGCAGAATATTAACTAAAACATAGTACCTCAATACAGTTTCATAAGTAAAATACTAATTTATTAAAAATAGCAATCCTTCTTTTACAATGAATTTATTTCAATGAAACAGCCCTCTGGGGATGTGCATCTCAGGCATTACCAACAAATTTATGTACCAATGGTGCATGAACAAAAATGAATTCAAATAATGTAGCTGTGTAATTAAATGCAGACAACATGGGTATTGGATACAGTGCTATATGTACATTTTTGTGGAGGATAAGGATTATAGTAGCTGTCTCAAGGATTTTCATTAATGCTGTACAGGTATTATATCAAAAAGTAATCCTACTTTAAAGCAATGTTTCTTGTGCTATTATGTGAAAAATATAATTAAAAAATTGCTTTATTCTAATCCAAAATCAAAGAAGAAAAATATAATCTTGACAAGTCATTACAAATTACATTAGTCTGACTAAAAATAAACCATGTAGATCGTTTCCATAGATTCTGACAATTAACATCATTCCAACCTTAGAACATAGAACACAGAACAATACAGTGCAGAACAGGCCCTTCGGCCCTCGATGTTGCGCCAACCTGTGAACTATTCTCAGCTTGTCCCCCTACACTATCCCAAAATCATCCATGTGCTTATCTAAGGATTGTTTAAATCTCCCTAATGTGGCTGTGTTGACTACATTAGCAGGTAGGGCATTCCACGCCCTTACCACTCTCTGTCTTTAGAACCTGCCTCTGACATCTGTCTTAAATCTATCACCCCTCAATTTATAGTTATGCCCCCTTGTACACACTGACGTCATCATCCTAGGAAAAAGACTTTCACTGTCTACCCTATCTAATCTTCTGATCATCTTGTATGTCTCTATCAAATCCCCTCTTAGCCTTCTTCGTGCCAATGAGAACAGGTTCAAGTCTCTCAGCCTTTCCTCATAAGACCTTCTCTCCAGACCAGGCAATATCCTGGTAAATCTCCTCTGCACCTTTTCCAATGCTTCCACATCCTTCCTGAAATATGGGGACCAGAACTGTACACAATATTCCAAGTGTGGCCGCACCAGCATTTTGTATAGTTGCAGCATGATATTGCGGCTCTGGAATTCAATTCCTTTATGAATGAAACCTAACACACCGTATGCTTTCTTCACAGCACTATCCACCTGGGTGGGCAACTTTCAGGGATCTATGTACATGGACGCCAAGATCCCTCTGTACATTCACACTACCAAGAATATTTCCATTGAACCAGTACTCTGCCTTCCTGTTATTTTTCCCAAAGTGCATCACCTCACATTTAGCTGCATTGAATTCCATCTGCCACCTCTCAGCCCAATTCTGCAGTTTATCCAAGTCCCCCTGCAACCTGTAACATTCTTCCACATTGTCCACTACTCCACCGACTTTAGTGTCGTCTGCAAATTTACTAATCCATCCACCTATGCCTGCATTTAAGCCATTTATAAAAATGTCAAACAGCAGTGGTCCCAAAAGAGACCCTTGTGGCACACCACTAGTAACTGGGAAAGAATGTTCTTAGTTGCTGCACCATCAAGCTTCTGTTTTCAAGATCCCAATATAGCTCTTTAATCTTCATTTCATACATTCTTTTAAGATCACAAAATTGTTGAAATCATTACCATCTTTAGTCTTACATTTCTTCTAGTCTTCGGACCTTTGAAACCCAAGTTTGATGTCATCTAATCACTACTTTTTGTTTGAATTCCCTAACTATTTCAGTTTTTCAATATCCTCCACAAAACAATCTAGGCTTCTACAATACAAAGTGATTTCCAACAGTAATAAAACTGAGGCAAATATAGCACAATCCCTTTATTCAGCTCCCACTTGACAGTGAAAACGTGGTGAACTTTTTGTATCCACTATTATAGTGAATTTAAACAGAAAAAATATACAACTAAACAACACCTAATAAGCTTCAACAACTATCGGGTGGGAACATATCTGGAGGAAACAACTAATAGTCCCTTCACTTTTTTTTTCTCTTCTCTCACAATGTCACATCTCTAGTTGTATTCCCACAATTCTGAGCAGCCCAGTCTCACATAAAAGGTGATGCTCTCTTTATTTTTTTTTTCATAACGACCCCACTCCTGTTTATATTTTTTTTTCTAAAATTTAACCTCCACACTACCACCGAAGTGCGGTAGTGCTTATTTTATCCCCAGAACCCATGGTGTGTGTGTGTGCAGGTGTGAGACACAGTGAAAGACAAAGTGCACGAATCTTTATTCAATTTCCACCACCAGGAAGATAGGAAAACACCCGGGTGGCCAGTGACAAGCACTGCCCTTCACATCAAAGGGCAGTGCTGTGTGATCAAAACAGTGAAGGGGAGGGTAGGGACTAAATCAAAATAGAATTGGAGGGAGAAATAATGCACTCCACTCCCTGCGGCGCCCACCTCTCCCTGAACAACTCCAGGGTGTTGGTCGACACCGCGTGCTCCTTCTCCAAGGACACCCGGGCTCTAACGTAGCCGCGGAAGAGGGGCAGGCAGTGATGCTTTCTTTATTTTATTTTTTTTTTTCTTTCTTTCTTTCTCTTTTTTTTAGTGCGGTAGTGCTTATTTTATCCCCAGCACCCATGGTGTGTGTGTGTGCAGGTGGGAGACACAGTGGAAGACACAAAGTGCACGAATCTTTATTCAATTTCCACCACCAGGAAGATAGGAAAACACCCGGGTGGCCAGTGACAAACACTGCCCTTCACATCAAGGGACAGTGCTGTGTGATCAAAACAGTGAAGGGGAGGGTAGGGACTAAATCAAAATAGAACTGGAGGGAGAAATGATGCACTCCACTCCCTGCGGCGCCCACCTCTCCCTGAACAACTCCAGGGTGTTGGTCGACACCACGTGCTCCTTCTCCAAGGACACCCGGGCTCTAACGTAGCCGCGGAAGAGGGGCAGGCAGTGATGCTTTCTTTATTTTTTTTTTATTTTTTTTTTATTTTTTTTCTTTTTTATTTTCTTCATTTTTTTCCTTTTTTTTTTCCTTTTTTTCTTTTTTTTTCTTTTAACCCCCACACTACCACCTAAGTGCGGTAGTGCTTATTTTATCCCCAGCACCCATGGTGTGTGTGTGCAGGTGTGAGACACAGTGAAAGACACAAAGTGCACCAATCTTTATTCAATTTCCACCACCAGGAAGATAGGAAAACACCCGGGTGGCCAGTGACAAGCACTGCCCCTCACATCAAAGGGCAGTGCTGTGTGATCAAAAACAGTGAAGGGGAGGGTAGGGACTAAATCAAAATAGAACTGGAGGGAGAAATGATGCACTCCACTCCCTGCGGCGCCCACCTCTCCCTGAACAACTCCAGGGTGTTGGTCGACACCACGTGCTCCTTCTCCAAGGACACCCGGGCTCTAACGTAGCCGCGGAAGAGGGGCAGGCAGTGATGCTTTCTTTATTCCGTGGGATACAATCAATGACCGATTGCTTCCAATAGAGATCCACCCTTGGAGGGATTGTAGTTTAGAAGTAGGACTACAGCACATTGATCCAATTTTTTTAATTACAAGGAACTAGGACAAACCAGCCAAGTACAGTGAAGGCCTAATTGGAGATTTTCAAAAAATTGACCTCTCAATCTGTACTCATGAAGGGGAAGTGAAAAAGAAAGATTGGCCATTGTGTCCATGTTCTTTGGATGTCAATCAACATTTCAAAATTATCTGAGAGCTTAAGCAGCGGATCAGTAACAATTTTCACAGTTTATTTACCTTTATCAAATATACTTTGGTCAGTTATCTCCAAATTTCAAAGTGTCACAATCAACACAAAAGTTACACGGTCTGGATGCAAAAGGGAGATATAATGTTTTTTTTAATGTAGTTTTAATGCTTGCAGAGCTGAGATTATAGTTATTCCTCTGTATCCATGAGGGTTCTGTTCCTGAGGAAGCTCATGAATTTCATTATTCGCAGCAAGATCCAAGAACAGCAAATGACCAGATATACTATTTTGCCATTTTGATTGAAGAGAGTGCATTTATTCAAAACAGTCATAGTGTTGTGAAGATGTGAGTGTACTGTACCTTTAAGAGAGTTAAAAGCTGGTAGAGCTACCTGACAGCACCAAGTGTTCTCAATAAGGTAACAATTAACATTTGGTCGAAACCTAAATTAGCTGGTTGCCAGGAGACGACAAAACAGATTTGAATTAGGCCAATCAGTTGAAACTAAACCCCCTAAAAAAAAACAAATTCCAATCAAGTTTGAAGTGAGTATATTGACAATCTTAAAAGCCAATGACACAATCTGATGTTTTGGGCGTATAAGACCGAGGAAAGTTGAACAGCTCAGAGAAGAATTGCCCACCTACCAGTGTGTTTAAAAAAAAAGCTTACCTGAAAAGTCACTCTCTTAAAAGGTACCTTTATTGGCCAGTAACCTGTGAAGCAGAAATCCCTAAGCAGAAGATTGGAGTTCAGAGAAAATGAAAGTTGCCTGCTTTTGAGATAAGAAATTTTGTTTTGTAAATTGTATTCAGGAGTTTTATTGGGCTAGTATTATAGAAGGGAAGGTAAAAGATAGGTTAGAGAAAGGAATTTTAAATAGTTGTTAGTTTAATTATTCTCTCTTATACTTTAAGAAATAATGTTGTTAATTTTTACTTCAACTAGTTCTTGGCCTATTGAATTTTCACCAATTACTGCATGGGATAAATCTTTTCTGTGTTGCTGATTTTAAATTAAGCTGGAGAGTTTACTCCATGTCATAAATTTAATGGTAGGGTCCTAGGGAGTGTTGCTGAACAAAGAGATCTTGGAGTGCAGGTTCATAGCACTTGAAAGTGGATTCGCAGGTAGATAGAGTAGTGAAGAAGGCGTTTGGTATGCTTTCTTTTACTGGTCAGTGTTGAGTACAGGAGTTGGGACGTCATGTTGCGGCTGTACAGGACATTGGTGAGGCCGCTGTTGGAATATTGCGTGCAATTCTGGTCTTCTTCCTATCGGAAAGATGTTGTGAAACTTGAAAGGGTTCAGAAAATATTTACAAGGATGTTGCCAGGGTTGTAGGATTTGAGCTATAGAGAGAGGCTGAACAGGCTGGGGCTGTTTTCCCTGGAGCTTTGGAGGCTGAGGGGTGGGTTGGACCTTATAGAGGTTTACAAAATTGAGGCATGGATAGGATGAATAGACAAAGTCTTTTTTTCCCTGGGGTGGGGGATCCCAGAACTAGAGGGCATTGGTTTAAGGTGACAGGAGAAAGATATAAAAGAGACCTAAGGAGCAACTTTTTCATAGAGGGTGGTACGTGTATAGAATAAGCTGCCAGAGGAAGTGATGGAGGCTGGTACAATTGCAACATTTGAGGCATTTGGTAGGGTTTGGAGGGATATGGGCCGAGTGCTGGCAGGTGGGACTAGATTGGATTGGGATATCTGGTTCGCATGGGTGGGTTGGACCGAAGGATCTGTTTCCATGCTGTACATCTCTTATAAGTGTCAGAGAGATCTACAGCATAGAGACAGGCCCGTTGGTAATCCTGTCCATGGTGATCAAAAACAACCAGCTAACTGTTCCATTTTCCAGCACTTGGCCTATAGCCTTGCATACCTTGGTATCACAAATACACATCTGAATATGTCTTAAATGTTATGAGGTTTCTGCCTCTATGACCCTTACAGGCAACGAGTTGCAGATTCCCACCATCCACTGGATGGAAAAGGTTTTCCTTACATCTCCTCTAAACCTCCGTCCCCTTACCTTTAAATCTATACCTCTGGTCACTGGGGAAAAGTTTCTTCCTGTCTACCCTGACCATGTCCCTCAATTTTAAATATCTCCATCATGCCCTCTCTCAATCTCCTCTGTTTTATGGAAAACAATCCAATCTCTCCATGAGGGAAACTCTCCAGCTCATTAAACATCCTGGTAAATTTCCTGTGCACCCTCTCCAGTGCAAACTCATCTTTTATAATGTGAATGCCATGGGATCAAACATGAGGGGCAGACAGGACTGAGAATTGGCAGTTCATCCAACAGATGGCAGCCCACCTGTGTAGTATATCCTCAATATTGAACTGGAGTCGATCTGGATTCGGTGTTCAGATCACTGGAGTGGAACTCTGAATCCATAACCCATTCTCACAAGGAGCTGGAGTGAGTAAGCTCCAGCTAAAACGGAGTCTGACCAGTACTGTCAATTGGACAATTTACCCTACATTTTGAAACTTGTATCAAACTTGACTTATATCTATTTTCAATCTGATAATTTGAGTATTTTGTGACTTGTATCAATTATCCAAAATATATTTTTAATTTTTTAGATTATTGGTGAAATATTCTGAACCATTAGAGATCAGTGGGAAAGACCAGCTTAAAAAAAGTTGGAAATGAACATGCTGGTCATACTGGAGCATTGTTGTGAGGTATACAAAACCAGTCAGACCAGGATGTCTCATTCACAGGTTTGACTGTATCTCTGGTTTTGCCATTTTATGGCATTAAATTTGCTTTTCAATCTTAGGCTAGGGCTGCAATAAAGGGCAGGGGGTGGGACTGCTCACCTCTCCACCCTGATTTACAAAGTCAGTTGCAAACTGGTCTGCATGAACAAGGTTACTATGGGATTTCTGCCCATCAGTGGGAGGAAGTCCTATCCTTCAGAGCTGGAGAAAGAGAGGACTGGAGATCAGAGCTGAAAATGTGTTGCTGGAAAAGCGCAGCAGGTCAGGCAGCATCCAAGGAGCAGGAGAATCGATGTTTCGGGCATGAGCCCTTCAGGAATCGAGGAGCCATTCCTGAAGAAGGGCTCATGCCTGAAACGTCGATTCTCCTGCTCCTTGGATGCTGCCTGACCTGCTGCGCTTTTCCAGCAACACATTTTCAGCTCCTATCCTTCAGAGCTGCCAGCCAAACCTGATTGCAATGGAGATGAGAAAGAAGGAAGAGGAACTACAATCTGTGGGGTGCATGTCAAGCACCCTCTAAAAATAGTACCTGTCCTTTGTGATGCTGCTCCTTAAACAAGGATATGTTGGCCTTGGGATTTTTTTTCTTCAGGTGGTCATAAAGACACAGGTTCCAAAATGCTTGTGGTTGATTTACTTGCAGAAGCTTTTAGGTTTTAAAAACAAAACACTTGTACAATGAAAGGGGAGTTGCCTGTTCTCCCAGCTCACCTTTTTTGTCTGATTTGATTTAGTTTTAGCAGTCAGTTGAGAAGCTGCTGGACCCAAAGAAGCAGGTCCATGCTAATCCTCCCTCTCTCTGGCATCTCTCCTGTAAGAACCCGTTAGATTTTTCCTTTTTATTTTTGCAAAGGGGTGTTAATGGGGATTGTTGCAAGTATTTAGAACAGCATCATTAATTTGGGATCATCTGTTAGGTTTTCGGACAGGTTTAGTTATTCTGTATTCTGTTGCATTTGGTAATCTTGCAAATAAATTCTGTTTTATTTGAAATTAAGTGGTTGGGCCAGCTGCACCACTCCTCAATTATCTACCATACACCTACTTAAAACAACGAGCAGAGTTAGAGTCTGGCCTATTTTCTTGATGTTTTGAGTGGGCGTAACAGGTTGGGGGCTCATTGTGGGATTTGTTCCCTAGTTCCGATTGGGATTAGGGTTGCTGGACCCAAAGGCAGCGAGCGATGTATGTTAGTGTTTTTTTTTTTGTTTTGGCTGTTGATTTTTGGTTGGTTTAAACGGTGCTGGAGATAGCAATCACTCTTTCAGTCACTAAGTAAGAATTTTGAGGGTGGAAGAAGTGACTTTGGGGGTTTTACAAAAGGTGAATAAGGCCAAGCTGGGGTTGGAGCTGCCTCCTTCTGAGGAGAGATAATTACAGCAATAGCTCAGCATTTATTCTGATGGCGTTCCCAGCAAGTTTATTTAGAAGGCTAAAATTATATTGAAAATGAAGCAGCTTGAGTTAGAGGCAAAAGACAAGGAAAGGCCAACAGAAATGAAACAGTTTGAATTATGATTAAGAGCAAAGGAAAAATCTAACACGTTCTTACAGGAGAAATCTAAGGATCAGCATGGACCTGCTTCTATGGGTGCAGCAGCTTCACAACTGCCTGCCTGCTCAAACCAAACCTAAACAGAAAAGCTGAGCTGGGAGAACTGGCCACTCCCCTTTCATTTTACAAGTGTTCTTTTAAACCCAAAAGCTGCTTCAAGTAGATAAACCCCAGACATTTTGGAACCTGTCTCCATGGCCTCCTAAACAAAAAAACCAAGGACAACATAACCTAGTTGAAGGCACAGCATCATCACACCTTCCTCCTTGCTACTTTGAAAATACTATTTAACACCAGGGTTGACAACTCCTGCCTGCCCACACCAACTTTATTACGGAATGCAGAGGGTAATAGTGGGGACAATCAAGCTTTCAGTCAACTCAATAGACACTTAATTATTTATAGTACTTAATGTTTTGTGGGCAGGCTGTCAATTTCTAAAACCAGATCTTCTCTGCCCAGACTTGCCTGACATCATCTGTGTAGCCATCCAGAGTTTCTTTGCCCTGAAAGTTAGCCGTCTTCCACCAGCTATGCTGTTATCACTGGGCTAGAACTGAATAGGAGCACTAGAAAGGCAAAGCCCATCCCCCTTACCTGCCCCTCCATGACAGGCACTGAGAATGCACACAGATGAATAGTTAGTATTTGTATGCAATGTGACAGATTTGAGTTCTAAGTTTTATTTGGAATGCTTATTTTATGTTGGCCTGTATTGTATAATGGCCAAAAGTGATGGACATTAACAGTCAAGGTAAGCTATGGGATTATTAGTGAAGTTACAACTGGAATTTAATGTACTAGTACTGCATCACTAATTTCTACTCTTCCCTTTCTTAAATGAGTGACCCCTTACTCTGTGAATATACTCTCTAGATTCTTCCACAAGGGAAAACCATGTATCTACTCTGTCAAGTCCCTCAAGAATTTTTAATATTTTAATAAGGTCTCCTTTCATTCTACTACCGACTCAGCCTACTCTATCTCTCATCATTAGAAATCTTCTTTATATGTTGGATCAACCTTCCTTGGATTGCCTCCAATACCAGCATATCTTCCCTTCATAAGGGGACCAGAACTGTTCACAATATTCAAGGTGTAGTCTAACTAATAGCACATATAGTTTTACCATTATTTCCCTTCTTTTCTACTCCATTACCTTTGAAATAAGGGCCAATATTCCATACAAGCTGAACTTGTTTGTTCGTTTGTGATTCATTCACAAATTCCTTTTGTGTTGAAGCTGTCTTCAGTCTTTCCCATTTTAAATAATATTTAGCTCCTCTATTTGTTCTAACAAAGTGTGTAACCTCATTTTCCTACATAACATTCCCTCTGCCAAGTTTTGCCCACTCACTTAACATGCCTATAGCCATCTGTAACTCTGCATTATCAACACCACTTGCCTTCCCACCTACTTTTGTCATCCAAAACTTGGCTATCGTACATTTCACTTCCCTCATCCAAGTCATTAAATTCCACTGCCTCCTCCCATTCTTCAGCAGCTCTAATCTGTGCTGTGAGGTTACTCTAGAGAGACAGGCAGTGGAAGCAATGTTTTAGCACCCCATGGTGTGCTCTCTTATTCTGTAGAAGGAAGAGAAGCAGAGGCATGTAGCAACCTATTCATTAGTTTTCCCAACAAGACCCTCAGGACCCTGTCCTCTGAACAAACCGATTCCCTCCTGAGAGTCAAAGCAGAGCTGTGTACACTTCTGCTGTACATCTAAAGTCACAGATCACCTACCTCCATGAGAAAAATGATCCTGTGGCTAGGATTTGGGAAGGGGGACGGCAAATGCAAAAAAAGCATGGATAAGCTTAGTGCTTCATTCTGAATCTCTTCTTCTGTGTTTGAGCTCACTTCGTTTAAAGTCCACACTCTTAAAGCGAACGGTAGGAGGTTTGGAGGGTATTTGAGTAAATGTCTTTTTCACCCTGAGAGGGGTAGGGGTCTGGAATGTGATGTTAGTTGAGTGGGTCATCTCTCTCTATCTTTGAAAAGCACTTGATGAACACTTGAATTGTCATTACAATCAAGGCCGTCAGTGAAGTGCAGGAAAGTAGGACTATTGCAGATCGTAGTCTATTTTTGGTGGCACAGACTTGATGGGCTGAAAGGCCTCTTCTGTATGATATTATTCTATGCTGCAATTGTGAGATATACTTCTAAATTAGATACTACTTGATATCTTTCAGATTTCATCATTATGCATATTTTTCACTTGTTATTGACTATATCCAGTTGAAAAGTTCCTTGTATAATAACAATGTACAGTCAATTGTTGTTGACTACGTTGTGATAATTCACTGAATTAGCCCCTGCAGCACTAGAAAGGAAAAACAAATGCTATCTTTTTTGAAGAAGCTGTGCTGCTGGCCAGGGAATAAGCTGATCAGAATATAGTTTTGGAAAAACAGTTTGGAGCATAGACACCTATCTGCAGTGCAGGTTCAGCGATTGCATGATGCTTAACTGAGTTGTTATTGGACTACTACAGTCAGGACAGTATAATTCCAGTCTGAGGAATGTAGATTCAGTTTTTTTAATGACCAAATGGACATAGAGATTCAAAATAGAATACACTTACATCAGAGTAACAAAAGCATGACATAAGGAAACCAGTTCAGAAGGCATGTTAATTATGTATTATATCATTTGAGCTCTCCTTTTTAGATAAGTAAATTTAGTCTTTTACTCACCAGGTAAGACTTATTTCAGGTAAGATTTATCGTATTTTTTGAGAATTCTGCATGGCATTGGTAAAGGTACAAACTCAGTCTAGGCTATTTTACAATAGGAAAAACATTCAGCATCAACTAATATTAAAATGAAGATTTCAAGCTGATGCCAATTTGGTTTGTTATTCAACCAAATTGTCAGTTATTGCAAACTGAACCACCGTACAACAGCAGATGACTCTTGCAAGCCAGTATAGCAGATTCAAAGCATTCTGTCGGAGTCAAATCACTTGCTCTTTCACAAACACTGACTGGCCTGCTGTGTATTTCCAGTATTTTCTCAGCTCTAAAATATTTCAGTTCAGCTGTCCCAGGAACACAGCTTAAGAGAAAAACTACCTGAAGAAAAAATAATTACAATAATCTAATATGCACATTACTAGATGTTGTTCTTTTAATAAAGCATTAATAATGCTTTGGTATATATTTCTAAGGGATCACATTTACTGGGTGGGACTTTCAGTGTCAGAAGGTCGTGACTTAAAGTAATCTTCCAAAATCTTGAACACATCATCTAGCTTTATTGCAATACTGTGGTGATCTCACTTTTTTAAGAGAAGATATCAAGATTCTGTTTGCCTTCTCAGTTAAGTATAAAAGATCCTGGCCAAGATCACTTGACCTCCATATCAGGATGCAGTGGAAGTCATGATGTGTGGACTAATATGGGAATTGCCTGGGAAAATTAAACCACAAATTCCCTGCTGCTTAATACTGTGCAAACAGCTCCAACTCTGAGTCAGATTTGCAGACTTCAGTCAGTTCCATCATATTTTATCTGACTACCCCAACACATGACCACAAGCCCCGAACAGACCCAACTATTTCCCCTTACCATTTGACCCCTGAACTGACCCATTCCTTAGACTACCCTGCTGAAGAAGGGCTTATGCCCGAAATGTCGATTCTCCTGCTCCTTTGCTGCCTGCCGTGCTGCGCTTTTTCAGCAACACATCTTTCAGCACTACCCTCCTTAGCCAACCCAAATATCAGACCACCCAGACTCCCCCACATACAAACTTGAGTAGCATTTGACAAGCTGATTACCCTAATCCAAACTAACCCAATTGACTATCAATTTACTTACCTCCCCCACCTCCCAACTCACCTACCACACCCATCTCTTCACCTAGACACCTACTCACCCAACTACACACACTCATCTCACCCCATCCTCTGTCGCTTCACTTCACATCCCTGCCCATCCATCTACCCATGCATTCACTAATCCACACTCAAAGACTCTAACTTTAGAGTTACCAGACAGAATATAGTAGCTAGGGCTGTAAAATCCATGCCTTCTCCTGACTCTGCTTCCCAGTGTTTGCTAAGGAAGGCCATGCTTACACTTCTGTATCAGCTAGGATTTGAAGATCCTGGAAGGAATGTGCTGTTGGGTTGGGAGAATGTCCCCCACAGAGGTACTATGCTCTGTCATGTCCCTGCAGAACTATTCAAAAAACAATAAGTAAGTTCTGCTACTCGCCTCACCCAAGATGAGGAAGGTTTTCTGATTGTTTAGTTTGCTGAGTATAAAGTCAGCTGCTATATTTCCTGACATTACAACAGCAAATACACCAGGTTGTAATTCACCATGAAATGTGTGAAGTCATGAAAAGCATTATATTAATTCATGTTCTTTCTTATATTTAGGATTCATTAAATGCAAAAGTACACAAATGCATTAAATATGAAGTGAGAATGTATTGGGCACTTGTGCTATCAAACTAATTTGTATCAAATTTAATTCCATACTAATTAAGTTATAATAAAGCAATTAAAAAATGATTTTCATTATTGGATAAATTATCCCCCATCAAAAACATTTACAACACAATTGCTACAAAAATAGCACACTTTAGAAACCTACCATGACAGTTGGATCAAAGGATTTATTACTTTTACTCATAGGATACTTTAATAATTTTTCTTGTGGAAATACATTACATCAGATGTCCATAAGATATCTTAGGAGTTAGCTAGGAGTTCAGTAATTTTGACAATAATTTCCTCCACTTTAAAATCAATATCTTTAAATAGTTGCTGGCTATTGCTTGGAACCACATTGTTTATGTAGACCCACAAACCATGAATGAAAATAAATCAAGCAAACAACAGTAACACATTATCTACAAAAGCCAGATGATGCAACTGCACAAACAGCAGTCAAGATCTATTGTTATTACAATGATTTTCTTTCATAATCCAGCAAAAGAGACACCGTCTTCAAGAAAATTTCATCTCAGTAAAGACAATAATAAATTAAGGGAGGGTCATAGTCTGTAAACTGACAGCAGCATGTCATTTCTCCAATCTGCAGAATCTGTACAGGAGCAGTAAAGATAAAAGGGATAAAGCAAAGAAGCTTTAGTGAGCTAGCTGACCTATGATAACGAGGTAGCTACAATTCTCCTTGTACGAGGGAGGTTTCTAAAAAAGTAAGAGCTTTGATTTCTGATTGTTGGACAGTAATTCATGCTGTGAATGATGCTCAGCTGCAATTCCTTGACATCAAGCTGCATGCTATTGTTTTTCTCATGAAAGTAAACATGAAAAATTATAAATGTGAAGTACTACGATGCTGATGGCACCTTCTGCAGTTTATGCTCAAGAGTTAATGAGAAAAAATACTCCATGTTAATTAGTTTAAGCACATTGGGCAGTGGAGAATGAATTTTAGGTCTTTCTACACTTGCAGGAAGATTGAGTACAAGTTATCAAATGCCAAATTGGTACTGACTTTCTTCCAAGCATTGAGTTCTGTTGAAAGAAAATTGATTAACTCTATTTCTCTCCACAGATACTGCTGACCTGTTATGTATCTCCACCATTTTCTGTTTTCTTATTTTAGATTTTCTGCATTTTACATGTATACAAGTGTTGAGGTTATCTGACAACTTGGAGTCAGCAGGTGAAAATTTGAATGTTTAAATTTTGACCTAATCCTAGTTTTAAGATTCTGATCTATATATCACAAACTCACATGTCACCTTGTTGTCAAGGTAATTAAACTTTTTTAAATATTTCAACCATTCACTTAGATGATTCTCATTCTGTCAGGTTTCAAGTGAGTTAGGAAGGCTATACACAACCTCCAAGAAGCCATTAAGTTTCTATTTATCTTTGAATACTCATTGAATTTCAAAAGCTGACTTGTATGTATCTCGGGAAGAAATCAGTGTGATTCCTTCAACAACTGAATCCATGTGACTTGTGGAAGCAAAAGGAGAACCCAGAGACTTTATGGACTAGCTAGAGTGCAAGGAGCACTGACAGACAGTCAGCATGACTTAGAGCAACTGAGAAGAGGACCCAGAGGCAATCGGTATCAGTTAGAGAACAAAAGGAGGAAATAGGCAGTATTGCTCAAGGTGTACAGATATTAATCTAGCATCACTGGCTTCAGTGTTCAGAGGTCTTGCAGGAAAATTTCAGCGATGTTTGGTGCTGGGAGGTGTACAAGAGACAATGAGGCTTGAGGGCCAAGTGTGCGGTGCTGGAAAAGCACAGCAGGTCAGGCAGCATCTGAGAAGCAGGAGAATCAACGTTTCAGACATAACTGCTTGAGGGTCATCAGGGATTGACAGCCTGAAGATTATATGGACAGTGAATTGGTCAATATGGAGATGTTGTCATCTCTTGAAGGACCTCACATTGCTGGATTTTGCAGTCCCGTTCATTATAGATCAAGTCACTTCTCCCACCCACTTTGGTGTGGTATCAGATGTTTTCTTTGCCTTGCATTGTTGCAATTTCTGGGAAGACAGACAGTGAGAGCAACCGTGTCTCTGAGTAATTTCCAGCCTCCACCTTTTTGCCTCCATGAGGCCCCAAACATCAAAGTTCCCTTTTTCGCAGTTTTCCCAGTAAACCCTGTAGGCTTTGCACCTTCTTAGGTCACTATCCAACTCATCTATATGAGCTTGTACCTGCTCACCTTTATCCCCAGGCTCCGGCATATGAGGTGACCATTGATGACCATGGCAAGTGTGATCACCCCAGAACCCCAGGGAGTCTTTACTGTAGATAAATGCCCCTCCTGCACAACCTCATTCCAAACCATGGTTTATCATATCTTTCCCTTAGATATACAGTTGCTCTCTTTCACAAATTTCTTCCCCTCCCTGCCAGCCCGCCTGCAGTCCCCAATCCCCCACAAATAGGTTTTCCAGTCTCCTCACTGTAGCAGCAGTGTTTTGCCCCATTCTCCTCACCCTGTGCATTTATTGGGCAGGCTATTCAATGACAATTCAATAAGTGAGTCCTTTTATAAAACCACAATTTAAAAATTGTGGTAACAGGAAGCATGCACCTACTTTAAAACTAAAAATTCATATAGTACCAATTTTCTGGTACCAGGACAGCCAATGCCTGTCTTAGTGAGACAGGCAGCATGCAATTGTGCATTGTCTGAGCACAATTCATGATGCTAACTGCTGGAGAGTTCAGCAGGTTCCTGATCAGTGTCCTCCAATCCAGCCTGTCCTTAAAGGCGTTCTACCCCTTTTAAAGAGGATATAGTCATGTGGTCAGTATCTACTTTCTTCCAATGAGTGTCTGCAAGTAGGGCACTACACAAATAGAGCATCACTGAATGTGACAGCTCCTACTTTGATACATATGATGTTGGAGACCTTAACACTGGAGACTGGCAAGAGGAGAGAGGACATGCTTTTGTGGGAGAAGGGGTATCAAGGGCCTGTCTCTGAAAGGAATGGCAGGGTGGTTCAGGGGTTTAATTCAATGCTGGAGTCTAACTCCACAGCAGAACTGATAGCAGTTACTCAGGAACACCACCTCTTTGGATGGCTAACCCTTTAAACAGCACCAATGAGGGATCTTGCACCTGATGCATGTTCACATTTGATAAAAGAAACAAACGTTTTCAGTGTCTTGGCATCTGCACTAGCTGCATCCCAGAATCCAATGTTTGCTTTAATGAACACATTCACCTTATGCCATTTTATTTTACACTTTAAATGCTTGTTTCAAATAATAAACATATCAAGAAACTGAACTAGAATGAGAAGATCTCTGGCAAGAGAGTCCATTCAGATATCTGTTCCCAATCTTCCCATAATGAGTAAGGGGAAGATTGAAAAGAATTATTAAGTATAAAAAGGTCTTCACATAGTAGTGAATATAATAGCTGCATTTATGTGGTCATTCAGATTAATGCACTTTTCTCTTTCTTCTCCATTCCCTGCCAATCACATGTTGTAGCTTACAACATTTTTATATACTTGCTACTTTTTTGTGCAAAGGATCATCTTTAGGTCTTCTGAACATTAATTACTCAAACTAACACATTTCAACATGCCAGTTTTAATAACCAGTTTATATATTTCATTTGAGGAGAAAGTGAGGTCTGCAGATGCTGGAGATCAGAGCCGGAGATGTGTTGCTGGAAAAGCGCAGCAGGTCAGGCAGCATCCAGGGAACAGGAGAATCGACGTTTCGGGCATAAGCCCTTCTTCAGGAAAGGGCTTATGCCCGAAACGTCGATTCTCCTGTTCCCTGGATGCTGCCTGACCTGCTGCGCTTTTCCAGCAACACATCTCCGGCTCTATATATTTCATTTGTTCATAATCAGGTAACACTTATTAATATCTTAATTTACAGAAGCTGATTCAGCATCGCTGTGTAAGATGTGCTAAATTACTAACTTCATTCTTTTTACTAAATGACAAGCCTTCTGTAGAAATTCACTTCTAGAACCACTTATGACAAGCTATATTGTCCAGATTTGTTATAGATTCATTTTAAGATTACTCATTTTATAAGGTGAGAATCTTGTTTAAGCAGAATATGCCAATGATGGAGTGTGACATTTCAACACCTGAAGGTGGAAGTGCCAAGGATTGGTGCATAGACAACTGAAGTGACATGATCATTGCAAGCATCTATGGATGTTAATGAACATCTCTTGAGTCAGTAGGCTTGGTAAACTATCCGCCTGAAAGATATCATTAAAACTGTATTTCAACAGTAATCTTAGCAAATATAATGAAATACAAAAACATGTGATAAGATTATCCTTTTACAGTTTCTTTTAAAAACCATTGTTCTGTTGGTGACATGGATGTAAAACAATGTCAATGATAAACATGAGGTGTCACTTGTAGCTTAATGGTAGCACTAAGTCAGGAAGTTATGTGCTTTGGGCGGCACAGTGGTTAGCACTGCTGCCTCACAGTGCCAGAGACCAGGTTTCAATTCCTGCCTCAGGCAACTGTCTGTGTGGAGTTTGCACATTCTCCCCAAGTCTGAGTGGGTTTCCTCTGGGTGCTCAGGTTTCCTCCACAGTCCAAAAATGTGAAGGTTAGATGAATTGGCCATGCTAAATTGCCCATAGTGTTGGGTGAAGGGGTAAATGGAAGGGAATGGGTCTGGGTGGGTCGTTCTTCAGAGGGTCGGTATGGACTTGTTGGGCTGAAGGGTCTGTTTCCACACTGTGTAATCTAATCCTTGAGGGGCTGTGGCTTCAGTGTATTTGTGTCAAAAGTACTGCTGCCTGAGACATTTGAGGCTCAACTTAACCTTGTAGATGAACATGAAAGATCCTGTAGGTCTATTTTTTAACAAAAAAAACCAAATGAGTTCTCCCTGTTGTCCTGGCCAATATCAACCAACAACACTAAAACATTTCCATCAGTTTGGTTCCAACTTCAAAACTCCATGAATTTCTTGATCTTTGTTTCCAGGGATAAGCTATTCCTCAATATCCAACACAAGCTCACTGTCTCCTACAACTGTCTGACTCTATTCTATTTCATCACTTTTGGTCTCCATCACATCAGTTCTGACAAAGCCACCTTCTATATCATTGTGATTGATATGACTTTGTTTTTCCTCAACTGAAAATTGACTGTGATTGGCAGGTCCTGAAGAAGGGCTTATGCCCAAAACGTTGATTCTCCTGCTCCTTGGATGCTGCCTAGCCTGCTGTTTTTCCAGCACCACATTTCTCAACTGTGATTGGCAGGGCCCTTGATTATGCCCTCTGTTTCATACACTCTGCTCTAACGCTTTCTTCACTAATCTCTACATCCAGTAAATCATGCTTTGCTAATTGCACCAAGTGCAGCATGGTGCCTCCAGCAAAAATATCTTGTGATCTCTTTTCAACATTGTGAAGAGACAATTCATTTCATGATACCCTGATCCACTCTTCAATCATCCTCAACATCCAATCTCTCCCTTCCCATTCCAGCATAAGAAAAGTAATATCTGCGCTTAATTCTATCCTTTTCACTGTCGCGGTTCCAAATGTTCCTTCCAAATGAATTAGTACTTGTAGCTCTTTATCCTCAGTAAACTGTGTTTATAGTCATACAGCACTGAAACAGACCCTTCAGTCCATGCTGACCATAATCCCAAACTAAACTAGTCCCATATGCCTGTGCTTGACCCATATCCCTCCAAACATTCTTATTCCTGTACTTATACAAATGTCTTTTTAAACATTTTAACTGTATCTGCATACACCACTTGCTCTGGAAATTCATTCTGCACTGTTTTTTTAAAAAAAATGCCCCTCATGTCTTTTTTTAAGATCCTTTCTCCTCTCTCCTTTTTTTTAAAATGGATTACTAACAATGAATCCTCCCCCTTACTGGACAGACCAAATGCAAATAGGGTGAGTTCCTGTGTGAACATTTCTAAGTGCACCCGCATCATTCCCAAGCCATTTGAAATTCCTTTTTGCTCCCTGTGCTTGGCCTCCTGCTCTATTCCTAGGAAGCTTAATATAAGCTGTTCTGTCTTTATTTTATCTTTATCTATTTAATCAAGTTTCAAGCTGTTAATTTAACTTTTAAAATGCATTCTTTCATAGGATGAGTGTGTCACTGGCAAACTAAGACTAAGCCAGCCTGAACACAATGATGTCATACCTGACCCCAAATGTGCTTCCCACCACATTTATAACATCACTAAAACTGCCTATTTCCACCTTGATAAAAGTCACTTGATATTTGTCCTGCCTCAGCTTATCAGCTGCTGAAACCCTCATCCCTGCATCATTACCTCGAGGTTTGACTATTCCAAGGTGATCCTGGCTGGTCTCCAACATTCTATCCTTCATAAAAGGTAGTTTTGGATCACCTCCCGATGTCTGAACTCACCAAGTCCTATTTACCTGTCAACTGTATTTGCTTATCTGTGTTAGCTTGCAAGCAAGTAACATCAGAACATTTTGAAAGCTTAAGTTTTCAAACTGTCTTTCAAATGGCTTTGGGAACTTACCCCTCCCTTTATCTGTAATCCCCTCCAGCCCTGCAAACCTCAGATGTTTGGGTTAATCTAATTCTGGTCCCTCAAACATTCCTGACTTTAATTGCCTCACCATTGGTGGCAATGCCTTTAGTTGTTCAGGATGTAAGCTCTAAAATTCCCTCTACACCTTTCCACTTATTTTTTTCTCCTTTTAAAAGATTCCTCAAAACCTTTTTTAAGCAAAACTTTGACACACTGACCTAATATCTTTTGTTTCCTAATTTGTTTTATAATGCTCTACAAAGCAGTATGGGATTTTATTATTACACTAATGGTGCTACACAAATATAATTTGTTATTCTGGGGAGAAAACACTTCAGCAAATTTCCTGTTCAGAGAAATAGGAAAGAATTTACGGCTTTAGGTTCTGGCCTACTACTTCAGGTCATCCTTCCTGATGGACCACATCTGCCAAAGAAGACAGCTCCAATCTTTCCCATTCCTTTTCCGATCAAACCCTTCAGTCTGAAAATTTAAAGCTAAGCAAAAGGAAGGTGTTCCATGTTCGCATTCTCGCATCATCATAGTGACTTCATGGACCTTCGAAGGTTGATGGTTGGAATCTAGATATGGACTTCCTGGTATCATTTCTGATCCCATTCCAATAGTGGGAAAGGGGTGGGTGTTACTCACAAATGAGGAAAATCCGAACACAGCAGGCCAACTGAACTCAGTGCTGAATTCAAACAGAATATATTTTTGCTGGATCAAGGACCTTAGCCTGCAGTATAGCAGTCATGAATCTTTAGGATAAGGTCAGTAGAACAGTCATGCTATGAAGTTATTTAAATTTCTAACCATTTAAATAAAGTCTGGATGCCCAAGCCAGTGAAAGTTTTAAAAAAAACTTCTGTTCCAAGAATTACAATAGCTGTTTGCCATTATTTTTGCAAAAGCTAACATGATATTTTTATGAATGCTTGGCTAAATTCCCCAAGTTATAATTACCTCTGTAGAGAAGTCCTAAACTCATCATTTGATTTTTATTAAAGGATTGTTATTAATTATTAAGTTGAGTTCTGGAGTCACATGTAGGTCAGACCAGGTAAGAATGAAAGTTTCTTTCTCTAAGGGACAAAAGTGAACTAGATGGGGTTTTTTTTCCTGAAAATTGAAAGCAGTCATTATTAGACTTTTAATTCCAAACTTTTTAAAAATTGCATACAAATTTCACCATCTGCCATGGTGGGCTTTGAATCAATGTCCCAATGCTACCTGGGTAACTGGATTAACAGTTTAGTGATAATACCAGTAGGCCATCATCTCTCAAAGATGATACTGTATCTGGATATCTCCAAGCAGGTTACAGCTAATTAACAATTTTTGAAGAGAGAAAACAACAGTTTTAAATTTAGGAGCTGATGCTGAACATTGAGCACTGAAATACATTAACTACCCAGAAAATTGGGTGCACTGAAAATGCACTTCAGCTCTCAGCATTGCCTCTGTGTTGGTGGGGAAGTCAAAAGGAAATAAGCAATCAGTGTATAAGATGGATTAGGAGTCCTCCAAATACTATTCATATTAATGCTGACCCCATTACCTAACTGGAATGGCTGAGATAGAGATTCAGCTCTACAACCCCTTTTTAAATAGCTAAATGAGACCCTTCTATCATTTGCCCCAACTTCATTGTTGCCTTGTGCCCTGCCTGAAATCTTATGCCTTGGGCTCAGTATCTACCTGCCCCATGCCAAGAAGGCACCTGGTACACAACAAGCAGCTAGCATTCAATGAGCAGATCTCACACCATCACAACGTCAGCTCTTCCACACACAGTTGTGAGAAGCACCTGAATAGCAGTGGCACTAGCTGAACTGCCTAACACTCATCATCGTCCTCCTTTTTTTTTAAATTGTCAAGGAAATTTTTTTATTATTTTTTCAATAAAGGCATTAAGCAGGAAGTTTGAATTTAAAAAATTATTCCCAATGGACTTCTCTTAGACTTTAAGAACTATCACTGTATCCTGATAAAAATAAAAGTTATGTAATTCAGCATAAATTGGGCACAGGAGAATGCTCGATTCAGTCATTACGAAGATGGCTAATTATCTCAAACCGTAATCATGATCTCTACGATTACGATTACTATACTAATTGGATGTAGGCAGACATACGCATTGCACACAATCAGATTCCATTCCTGGCCATTTGGACGGCTGCTGCAGCAGAGCTGAGTTGGGGCAGAGAAGCCAGTTAGTGTCAGGCTCAGAACATGCAAGGTCAGGACTAGTGGGCCATGACAGTGACTCAGCTTTCACTTGTGTCCCATTCAGTCCCTCACTGTTAACATATTGTCAGGAATATGGAGTTGTCGCATCTGATGGAAAATGAAAACAGCTGATTTGGAAATTGTGCCTTATTTTTCTCCATTGCATTAACTTAGTGTTAAAATGGGGGAGAAAAAAGAGAAAATCGTGCCCTACACATTAGAATTATAAAAAATTGATAGAGTTGTGAATATTAGCACAAACAGCCTGGCATAAAGATGCCGCAGGGAAGAACTATGAAAAACTAGAAAGTAGAGTGCAGTTACTTTGTCACACATTTACAGACATTTAATAAGTCTCTGCAGGCACACATGCTGAGTTAGTTTGGGACATGAACTGTACATTTAATTCAAGACAATGCATTTTTAATCCTCCTCGATATAAATCAGCAGGTTTTCAGAAAATAGGTGATTTATTTCCTGAGCGAGATGGTTGAAAAATTGTTGCAGCGCAACCCCTTAATAATCCTCCCAATGCCAAAGCTGGCTGCAGCTACTATATTGATTTACAGTGAGACCAAAAATTTTCTTGGACCATTCAGCCAGTTCTTACTCAAAGCAGTGGCAGCAGGTAAGAATTATAACCAGTACCAGCAGTGAGAGTATCATAGAGGACAGGAACTGACCTGGTGTATTGAACAAGGCGAGGCTATTCCAAGGAAAGAATGTGTCTGTGAACTGGGGCATAGGATGTCAATATACAGATTATCTCTGTGAAACAGAGAGAGGGGAAAAAAGAACTTTAATTCTTTTGTCAGTACAGGCCTTGTTTAAATGAAAACTGCTATTGTTAAAGATTCAATAATCCACACCACTGCACTGCAGGAGAGAAGAAAGATTTATTGAGTAGCAACCCCATAAGTAGTAAATGCAATCAAAGCATCACAGTTTCAGGATTGCATCCACTGCTCACATTTTATTAGCTGGCAACTAAATGGCTCCCTTGGTATTTGCTGCTTGCAGAAATTGTGACTTTTTTTTTAACTGAGTGCAGGCTAACTGAACTCATAAGGGGAGATGCTTCAAATGTAAATGTCTTTCATTGCAACAGGATTTCACTTCTCTGCAGTTATTACTTAAATGGTAATAATTATATAACTAGTGGTGCCTATGAAAACAATACCTAGGGCAAGCTAAAAAGAGGGCATTTTTCACAATTCTTCTATTAAAAGCCATTGACAATATACATTTGATCAAAGGTACAATTTCAGTATAATTTCAGAATTCTTTTCCTAGACAGCTTCTTTACTGACAATTATTTCCAGATGAATAGTGCATTGGCTTTGGCATCTTATGCAATGAGTGAATTTCTAAGGACGTGTATATATTAAAATTAAAGAAATGTAACACAGCAGAATAAACATATCACCATAAATTACAAACAGTGTGTTCCCAATGTGTGTCACCATTAAAGAGAGCCACTGAGAGCTAGTTGTGCATGTGCCACTGTAGGTGAACATAAGTAATAATACTTCAGCTGGGGTCTGATTAGTAATTCAGAAAAAAATTGCAATATCTACCCAGTTATTGTATTGCAGTCAGATTTCTGTAAGCTCTGAATTTTAAAGACAGCAGACTAAATATTGCTGACCAACAAAGTGCTCAGTGATGGGACGCTGTGATACTCAGAAAGGAGTTAATCTCATTACCAGAGACTGCTGATCACATGCTTGAAGGACAATGAGTTCACTGGAATCAGTACAAAGATGTGGTATTTCCTGCAGTACAGTATTGTTACATCACACTGAACTTAGTCAATTTGGAAAGTTCTAAAGAACAGTCACTGAACCCAAAACATTGACTGTGCTTTCTCTCCACAAATGCTGCCAGACAGGCTGAGTTTTCCAGCAAATTCTGTTTTCTTTCAGATTTCCAGCATCTGCAGTACATTGGGTTTTTTTTTGCTAAGTTTGGAACCAGAGAGACTCCATCAAGAAATGGACCTGTTGTGTCCTATTGTGAAGAATAGGACAAGAGATAATAGGGACTAATTCCAGTGGCTGGGAAGAAAAGAAGTTAAAAGAAAACTTATGACCATTCAAAGCAGGACAACCCACAAAAAAGAGAGAGAGAGAGACTGGACATACTCTCCAGAAGATGGTCCAAAAATGAGACTTTGCAAAGGAGTACCTCTCTTCCAGGGCTGATCAACCTGAGGACAGACAGGTGATATGCAAATGCACACACACAACGCATACACACATGCACACACAAGAATAGTTTAATTTAACTATAGTATTTCATTAGTTCTCCCAAACTTTATAATGAAATTCAAAGTTGCTTATAGTGCAACAAAGCATTGTGATTGTTCAAACGGAAACTTGTGTCCTGGAATTGTTGCTTGAGATCACTAGCAAGCATGTAGGACATAGGTCAACAATTTGTACCTGGACTGATCATGGGATAATTCAACTTGCACAATTCTTCAACTTCTGACCCTGAAGCACATTCCATTCTAACGAATGCTCTAATTCTGCACGTACATGTGTAGTGCTCCATCAAATGTCATCCTTAAATGCAGCCAATTACAAATATAGTTTGCTGTTTTCACAAATGACTTAGTAATTACAGTTAGTTTCTAATTCCAGCAATTGTATACTTACACTAATTGTTTCAATAAACCATGCATATTGTAGATTAAGAGGTTACACATAGACTATGATATTATCAGTCTCTATCAACATAGCTCTGCTGCTGCATGCTGGCCACTGCCTGCTCATATATCAAGCCTGTTCAGCTCCTTTAAACATTGTGTGCTCTATTCCAAACAGTCCATGTGGTTGAAAGCCTGTGACCTGCAATGCCCTAAACTCATTAATGGCCTGGAGAAAAATGCAAATGTTAGCCAAACTCCTTCAGACAGTCAGAATGCATTTACAGCATTTCAAACATTCAGAGAAAACAAGTAATGAGGCTCTTGTGGGGCACTGCTGGAGGCCCAACCTCTGATGCAGGAGGCCTCGGTTCAAGTCCCACTGCTCCAGAGGTGTGTAATAACAACGTAGAGCAGATAGATTTGAAATATTAGGACAAATAATGCAAGTGGGCTTTTGCAATTCATAGCTGGCCTTTGCTTTTAAGATTGTTGCTGTCTTCAGAACTTTTGTAGTTGCTAGCAATTATTGCATGCAATTATTTGCTCTCTCTCTATTCAAGGAGAAAATAAATTCCTATAAAATTGTTATAACTGTATCAATTCTGCTACCTGTGCTTCATGGAATAGACTAGCAGCATTATAGAGTCAGAGATGTACAGCACAGAAACAGACCCTTCAGTCCAACTCGCTCATGTCGACCAGATATCTCAACCTAATCTAGTCCCACTTGCCAGCATCTGGCCCATATCCTTCCAAACCCTTCCTATTCATATATCCATCCAAATGCCTTTTGAATGTTGCAACTGCACCAGCCTCCACCACTTCCTCTGGCAGCTTCCACACACTCACCAGTCTCCGCATGAAAACGTTGCCCCTTAGGTCTCTTTTATAACTCTCCCCTCAGCCTAAACCTATGCCCTGAGATCTGGAGTCCCCCACCCCAGGGAAAAGACCTTATCTATGTACCCTATCCATGCCCTTCATGATTTTATAAATTTCTATAAAGTCACCCCTCAGCCTCCAATGCTCCAGGGAAAACAGCCCTCACCTATTCTGCCTCCCCCTATAGCTCAAACCCTCCGACCATGGAAACATCCTTGTCAATCTTTTCTGAACCCTTTCAGGTTTCACAACATCCTGCCGATAGGAAGGATACTAGAATTGCATGCAACATTCCAACAGTGGCCTAACCAATGTCCTGTACAGCCCTAACATGACCTCCCAACTCCTGTACTGAATACTCTGACCAATAAAGGAAAGCATACCAAACACCTCCTTCACTATCCTATCTACCTGTGACTCTACTTTCAAGGAGCCATGAATCTGCACTCCAAAGTCTCTTTGTTCAACAACACTCCCTGGGACCTTACCAATAAATGTATAAGTCCTGCTAAGATTTGCTTTCCCAAAATGCAGCACCTCACATTTGTCTAAATTAAACTCTTTCTGCCACTCCTCAGTCCATTGGCCCATCTGGTCCAGATCCCATTGTAATCTGAGGTAACCTTCTTCGCTGTCTACTAGACCTCCAATTTTGGTGTCATCTGCAAACTTACTAACTATACCTCCAATGTTCACATCCAAATCATTTATATAAATGATGAAAAGTAGTGGACACAGCACTGATCCTTGTGGCACTCAACTGATAACAAGCCTCCACCACCACCCTCTGTCTTCTACCTTCGAGCCAGTTCTGTATCCAAATGGCTAGTTCTCCCTGTATTCCACGAGAAGTAACCTTGATAACCAGTTTCCCATGGGGAACCTTGTTGAATGCCTTACTGAAGTCCATACAGATCACCTCTACCGCACCTCCCTCATCAATCCTCTTTGTTACTTGTTAAAAAAAGCTAAGCAAAAGCTCAAATAATAGATTGCTCAGAGGAATATGACACTACCTGCCAACCAAGGTGTTCAAAAGGACTGAAATAAAATGAAGAACCACAGATGCTGGAAATCTGAAACAAAAACTGAAATTACTGGAGAAACCCATTAGGTGTGGCAGCATCCATGGAGAGAACGCAGAGTTACTGTTTCAAGTCCAGTGACCCTTTTCAAAATATTAACTTTGCCTACTCTCCACAGATGCAGCCACGCCTAATGAGTTTCTCTAGCAATTGTGTTTTTGTGAAAAAAGACTTATGTCTATATCTAACATAACCTTGGCCAACAACAGATGTTCCCATGATGCAACCTGAAAAACACAAGCACCATCAACCAGTGGTCCAAGGCAACTCCAACTAACTGCGAAAATGTCTGTCTGCAAATGAATGATCAAGTGTATGAATTTCAGACTGTAAAACCCAAACTGTTACAATTCAGAAGCAGATATAGCCAAAGCGTTATGAACAGTTGCACACATATCCTTACAAACTTTGGTATTGTCTTATTGGCATCAAGACTTAAGAACACAATAACATTTTTTCTAAACCTTAGACTGCCTCATGCCGTAAGAATTGTCAGAACATCATAGAGAATTAATAACTCCAAATTTAATTTACCCTACCCAACCATGCTCAATTTGAGATTCACTGGTTCTTTCCCTTTGCTGCATTGGGTGGAATGCTGCAATTTCTCCACTGTAAAAAAAAAGGAAACAACAGCAACTCTTTAAGAGCCATTGTTCCCAATATCCCAGCTTTTTGCATATGATAATGAGGATGTCACAGGAGTAGACCATTTAACTCCTCAAGGCTGTTCCATCATTCACAGAGATCCTATTTACTATTTCTGGCCCACATCTTTTAAAAACTTTGGTTAACAAAAATCTGTCAATCTTAGCCTTAAAAGTTGTTCCAGTTTTAAAATACAAAGTAGTAATCAGCAGAAGAGAAAGAATTCCGTTAAGTCTAATATTTCTAATAAGTAATAAAGGAAGATAATTACCTGGGTGCAGGAAAGTTCCTTTGATATATCATTAATCTTAGGGTGAACTGAGCTGTTGATAGGAATTAAAGCTTAGCTGAAAGATCAGTTATAACTCAATCTTTTCTTTGGTGATACTTGTCCTAGTCTGAAGCCCAAAATACATTTCATGTTTTCTCAACTGGTTCAATTGTTCAGTTATCAATATCATAAACAAAAGGTTAAATAGTTAATTCATATGCTTGTACTGAAACTATCAATACTGTTCTAAAAATATGGATTTTTCTTTCTCCCACACTAACTCAACTGCATCTGATGTCACAACAGAGTAATATGATTTACTCCAATCAATTTTCATTTTGCATTAACATTGAAGCAACTCCACAGAGGCTGGTAGCTCATCACCAACTCACCTTTTATCTACCTGTGCATAGCACTGGACACAGGTCCTTCTTCCTTAGAACCATCTTTCAGTGTGAGCAGGATGTCTGACACTCACGTTTATATATGTCAGCTAGGGCTCCCTGATTGAGCCTGATAAACAGTCCCAATCAGGGAACTCATATTCTATAAAGTCCCCCTGGTTGATCTCGCTACAATCAATACAAATACATAAATGTCAACTATAGCATTTTAAGATAGTCAACTGAAGGTTGGTTGTCAAAAAAATAGTGATGGTAGTAATGGCATATTGGTTATTCTGCTAATGTAGCCTATTACATACAAGTACTAAACACTGAAACTGGTATTGTTAATAAAAACAGATCTAATATAAATGAAAAGCCTCCATTCAAAATAAACATTTTATTTAAAAAACAATAGGACATCAGGTTGGCGTTTCAAGGCTACTATATAATAATGGTAAAAACATCACCCTAACATTTCAAACACAAAAACAAAAACAGAAAATGCTGATGGACGGGTTGGACCGAAGAATCTGTTTCCATGCTGTATATCTCTATGACTCTATAATTTGTCAGGTCCAGTGACCCTTCATCAGAAGAGTTCTAAGGAAGGGTCACTGGACCCAAAACATTAACTGATTTCTCTCTACAGATGTTATCAGACCAGCTGAGTTTTGCTAAGATTTTGTTTTCTGATTTTCAGCATCGGCAGTTCTTTCATTTCTTTTATTTAGTTTCCCCAAAAGGTAATGCGTGTGTTTCTGAGATACATGGGGTGTGTTTTTGAGATAAATACGATACTCGAGAAAATTTTCAGTCTTCTACTTTTACATTGCAATGTAATTTGTAGCACAATTTTTTTCTGTAACTTACATTTTTTTGTCTTATTCTGTTCACACTAAATTCCCATAAACACTACAGTAATGACACTTATGTGAAATGAGCTAATGAGTGTTTAAATTTAACACACATTGGAACATAGTATGGTTGTATTAAGTGCTCATACTCAGGCACTTAACCAGAATATATACGCTGATGCATGCAAATAATCCTCCTAAAGGGTAATAATATCTGAAAATAGTAGCAATAAACAGATGTTCCATCAGAAGAGTGATTGGCATTCTGCTGTTGAGTGTTTTAAAAAGGAAATGAAACAGATCATTGGACCCGTCAACTCTGTGTGTTTTTCTTCATACTCTGCCTAATCTAATCCGTGGAAGAATCATTCCATGAAATATTAATCTGTCTTTTCTTTTGTTAGGTCTTGATAGTCCTCTAATACATGTCTAATATTTATTTTAGTTAATTCAAGTATTGAAAATTTGCAACATGTTGCACCTCAAAACCAATAAACTGAGAAAGCAAATTCAAATTTCATCTGTTACAACCTTAAATTATGCAGCTCTGCTTAAAAAATGTATTACATACTTTATATATTTTTTAAAGAATTTTCTTGCTAAATAAACTGAACACCGGTTTAGAGGCAGCACAGTGGCTCAGTGGTTAACACTGCTGACTTACAGCACCAGGAACCCAGGTTCAGTTTTAGCATTAGGTGACTTTCTCCCTGTGACTGCATGGGGTTCTTCCCACACTTCATGGAAATGCAAATTTGGTGGATTGATTGTGCTAAATTACCCACAGAGTCCAGGATTGTGCAGGCTAGGTGGATTAGCTACGGGGAATGCAGGGTTACGGAGATGGTCTAGGTCTGGGTGTGATGCTCTTCTGAGGGTCAGTGTAGACTCAGTCGGCTGAATGGCCTGCTTCCACACTGTAGGGATCCTATGACCTAGAGGACATTAACTATATTATGGTAACTAGTACCACCGAAATAAAATTATTTTTCTCAACTCAGCAAAACAATGAAGCTATATATTTGTTAGGTATATAATTAAATTTTGGATACTGCATACTATTCAGCAAATGTTAATATTACTGGAACTGTGTATTGAAACCACTGACAAAACACAATTACAACCCACAGTGCAACAAAACTGTTGCACCATAAACATAAAAGCATCAACCAAGATGGATCAGGATGAATGGAAGGTACTTTTACTTTCTAAAGTGTACATATTACAATATTTATTCACTGAGACAATACAATCACATATTGAAAAAAACAGACTTACCCTTTTTCTAAGATTATATGTTAGGATAAGGTTTCTTGAAAAGGAGTTTGAAAAGGCTGTATAAAATTCCAGTACTTTCTGCAAGGCATCTCTTTTGATAACATGAAGGTCACAATAAGTCAGGGCTCTAACATTGACGCATGACTGCGCAAGGGTATTTTCCTTCCAGAAAACATCTCCAAATACATCTCCCTTCCCTGGGCAAGATTTAAAAGAAAACAAATGAGTTACAGAGTTGTGACATTTTTGCACCATGAAAATTTTTTGATCATTTACTTTCAACACTGATATTCTATAACAGATAATATTCCAAAGATCATGTCAAATGTTAACACGATCAGATAAAACGCTGCTGTTTACCATTTTACAAGAGCAATTTATTTTATGTCAAATTACTTCAATTAAGAATGACATACATTGGAATACCATGTATTAAGCACACATCACACAACTTCATTATTTTGAACTTGAGCAGGTAACCATATCATGTTAAGGGTATTTGATGGCTAAACAATCAGACTTCATGATGAAATGTATGTATAAAACTATGATATAATTATTGCATATACTAAAATGTACTTCAAAATTGTTTGTAAATAAGAAGCATCTTTCCCCAGTCATTATGCATTACTGTTACTCCGTAACAGAAATAGTTGGACAATTGGAGCATTTTATTGTATGTATCCTCATTATCAGAACAGCAACTTGTTAACACACACTGGTAAGAGCAATTGAACAATGGTAAGGGCTTGATATTGGAAAGTTTGAAACTATAGTAAATGGCATATGCTATGTTGTATAAATTCATTCCACAGGATGAAGGCATCCAGACCAGCATTTATTGTCCATTCCTAATTGTCCAGAGGCAGTTAAAAGACAACAACATTGCTGTGGGTCTGGAGTCACATGTAGGCCAAAGCAGGTAAGGATGGCTGTTTTTTATCCCTCCTCCCTAAAGGAAACCTACCATGGTGGGATTTGAATCCGCGATCCCTGGAACATTAGCTGGGTGTCTGAATTAACAGCCCAGTGATCATAGCACAAGGCCATCATCTCCCCTTGTGCTGTACTAAATGTATGGAAACAACACGTGTTCCCCATGCAGAACAAATCACCGTGCCACTGAAAACGTCCACGTGGAATTCTTAGCCCAAAGCTAAGAACTGTGTTAAAAACTGGTCCCATAGCATGATAAGTAAGTAACAATATGCAGAAGAACCTTTACTCCTTTTAGTGTTGTCGACCTTACAAAACCTTGAGCCCAAAAAGAGCCATTTTCTTCCTCTGTAATATACTGGTTGTGCTCCAAATTCATGTTTGGGGCACTTCTGAAAGATGTGATAAGGCATTAAACAATTATTTTCTGCCACGTTCTCCTGGCTGTCTGTTTCTTTTATCAAGAAACTGACACACACCACCAGCATTTATAAATTGAGGTGAGGTGGAGATGTAATGGTTGACAGCCTTAAATGTATCACAAGTGGGAACATTGCAGAGAGCAAAGTTGTGGGAGCAGCAGTGATGTAATGTAAGTGTTTTCATTATTAGACAGGAAAGGCTGTCACTAGATCAGGCCCGCACTAATAGAAGAAACAGCCTACAGGAAATACTCATTCAATAGCAAGGCTATGACATGGGAATACATCAGCCTTGCTATTTTCCACCTGTAAAAACTAAAAATCCTTCAAAATTTTTAGCTCCAACCTCCAACTGCGCAGCTTCCTCCTCTAGATCGGCAGGGTGCTGACGTATCAGGGGCTCCTACACAAAGAAGCCGACTTGCTGTGCAAAAACCACTGTTAAACCTATTAAGCTTCCCACCATAGTCACACAGGTTGGCATGAATGGGCACAGCTGCCTATAGGAAAAAAACAGCAGTGGGCAGAAACATGTTAGCAATCCAGATCAACACAGTTCTTACAAAATTTTCTGGGTTTCTTCTTCTGAGCCTAACCCACCTCCATGAGTAGGAAGATGTTTCCCAGTGTTTCCCACTGCAAAATCAAATACAGGCAGCAGCTGTCTTCTGCAATCTAATTACTCAACAAACAAAGTGTGTTCCTGGACTAAAAAAAAGTACACACTAAAAACACAAAAGTATAAATGCATAATATGAGAACAAAAGGATAGCACTGGGCATGACAGATGTCACCTGACAGGTGCACAATATACCAACGTCTTAAGCTATGTTCCAAACTATTGCTTATGATATTATGTAAACACTGATACACTGTACAGGACAGACACATTTATTAGCCTTGGGATAGCCCTGTGATGAGGAGGAAATGCCACGTTGAAGGGTCTGATAGTACTTGCAGTGGATTGAAATATCTGTTCCTGGGAAACATTTGAGAGAATGTTTTTGGACACTAAAGCAGGTAATAAGATTTGAGAGCCAGGGATTTAGATCACTCAAGACAGAGCTGTCAGTGCCTGAGGCTGGTGGACTAATTTTGAAATCAAAGAAATGGTTTAAGCACGCTGAGCTTTCTGAGGTGTTTCAGGGTTTTGCAATGGCAGAAAACGTATCAGGATGAGGAATGAATTTTACATCACTCGGAAAGCTACAGCTCAGCAGGGTAGGAAGTATTTAAGATTTAGCAGGATTGAAGATGTGAGGGATGATTATCTTGAGGGGCTGACAGATTAAGATCCAAATCGCCTTCAACCAAGTCATCAGGCCCCACCTTCGCACTACATTCTCACACAAAACCCCTTCCACTACGATGCCACCTTATCTCAAAAAGCAAAGTGTTAAACTCACCTGACAAGGCCTCTGCTCAGTGTGCAGTTGGTTTTACAGATTGTGATGCTCACTCACAGACTATTAAAATTTATCACAGTCCTTCTAAAAATACACTACCCTAACTTTACCTAAAAAAGCAGCAGGTATTAAGTTGCCACAATGGGAAAAGAACATTAACTGTATCATTATGATTTTTACTCCCATTTCTCCAAGATTCTGCTTAGTTCAGGTGCTTTCTAACAACAGAAACATTATATGTTATAAAAAGCCATGTTATCAAAAACATCCTGTGTAATCACAGATGTCATTGTTTGAAGATCAAATCTGAACATTAACTGTTTCTTTATTTTATTCAAAACACTCAAAGATACATGTGAATTTTTACAGTATCATCTAAAATTTTAAAAACTTCCAACAGGAAGATATGCCTATATTGGTAGAAATAGTAATCTGTGTAATATAGCTATTACAAATCTACATCTGCATTCACTTCCTATCCAAATTCATGTGTTATTATTAAAAATGTCTGTCTATGGAAGTTTCCATGGTGTAATTACACCCCTTCAGCTTCTTAAGCTTAAATAAACCAATTATGTCAATATGAGAGATGAGCTGGCTAAGATAGATTGAAAATATATTAAGTAGTATTACCGTTGACAAGCTATTAAGCGCATTTAAGAAAATATTTTATAATCTTCAATGAATACAAATTCCACAAAGAAATAAAAGCCCACAAGAAAAATGAAACATCAGTGGCTAAATAAAGAGGTTAAGACTAGCATTTTATTACAGCTTGAAAATGTTTCCCTGAAGATAGTTAGCCTAAACTGTGTGGAGTTTGCACATTCTCCCCGTGTCTGTGTGGGTTTCCTCCGGGTGCTCTGGTTTCCTCCCACAGTCCAAAGATGTGCAGGTCAGGTGAATTGGCCATGCTAAATTGTCCTTAGTGTTAGGTAAGGGATAAATGTAGGGGTATGGGTGGGTTGCGCTTCGGCAGGTCGGTGTGGACTTGTTGGGCTGAAGGGCCTGTTTCCACACTGTAAAGTAATCTAAAGTAATCTAATCTAATCTAAAGATTGGTAAGGTGTTAGAAACCAGTAAAGAATGATCCAAAGGAACAAAAATAATGAGAAGAAACCAGCAAACAATATAAAAATAGTATGTAAGAGCTTCGACAGATATGTAAAAGCTTCGATAGGAAGAGAGTAGTGAAAGTATTTAAATGTCCTTTGGAAACTTACAGAGTAGAAGTTATAATGAAAATAAGGAAAAGACTCAGGTTGTTGAAATCATTACTTTCTATCCATTTCTACAGCACGTTTTAACTCCAGAGTTTGCCTGTCGTGTCATAGACTGGAAACAGATCTTTTTTTAAATGACTGTCATTGTGAAATGCTTTCTTACCTGGGCAATTTGGGTACCCTTGTACACAAAACACAAGTTCAACACTCAGGTCCAGTAATCAATTAGGAAAACAAATTAAATGTTGGCTTTTTTATCCATGGGTCGGAGTACAGAGAAAGGAAGTCCTGCTGCTTTGGTACAGAGCTTTAGTATGATTACACCTGGAGTACTCTATACAATAGAAGGATACATTTGCCTCATATGTGGTGTGACAAAAGCTTACTAGATTAATTCTTGAGGAGCTTACTTTATGAAGGTTGAACAGGTTAGGCTATATCAATTGGAGTTTAGAGATTGGGAGATGAATATATTGAAACATATAAGATCCAAAAGGATTGGATACAATGGGTAGCTGGTGGGTGTTTCCTCATGCAGGGGAGACTAAAATCAGTTTTGGAATAAGCAATTTTCTCTCATAAGACAGAGTCATAGAATCACAGAGATGTACAGCACAGAAACAAACCCTTCAGTCCAACTCGTTCATGCAGACCAGATATCCTCACTTAATCTAGTTCCATTTGCCAACATTTGGCCCATATCCCTCTAAATCCCTCCTATTCACATACCCATCCACATGCCTTTTAAATGCTACAATTGTACCAGCCTCCACCACTTCCTCTGGCAGCTTACTCCAGACATGCACCACCCTCTGCGTGAAAAGGTTGCCCCTTAAGTCTCTTTTATATATTTGTCCTCTCACCCTAAACCTATGCCCTCTACTTCTGGATTCCCCCACCAGAGTAAAGGCCTTGTTCCCCCTCATGATTTTATAAACCTTTATAAGGTTGTCCCTCAACCTCCGATGCTCCAGGAAAAATTGTCCCAGCCTATTCAGCCTCTCCCCACAGCTTAAATCCTCCAACCCTGGCAACATCCTTGTAAATCTTTTCTGAACCCTTTCAAGTTTCACAACATCCTTCCGATAGGAAGGAGATCAGAATTGCACGCAATATTCCAAAAGTGATCTAACCAACATCCTGTAAGCCGCAACATGACCTCCCAACTCCTGTACTCTATACTCTGACCAATAGAGGAAAGCATATCAAACGCCTTCTTCACTATTCTATCTACCTGTGACTCTACTCTCAAGGAATTATGAATCTGCACTCCGAGGTCTCTTTGTTCAGCAACACTTCCCAGGACCTTACCATTAAGTATATAAGTCCCGCTAAGATTTACTTTCCCAAAATGCAGCACCTCACATTCATCTAAATTAAACTCCATCTGCCTCTCTTCGGCCCATTGGCCCATCTGATCAAGATCGCATTGTAATCTGAAGTAACCTTCTTTGCTGTCCACGACACCGCTAATTTTGGTGTCATCTACAAACTTACCAAACATACCTCCCATGTTCACATCCAAATCATTTATATAAATGATGAAAAGTAATGGAGCCAGCACCGATCCTTGCGGCACTCCACTGGTCATAAGCCTCCAGTCTGAAAAGCAACCCTCCACCACCACCACCCTCTGTCTTCTACCTTTGAGCCAGTTCTATATCCAAATGGCTACTTCTTTCTGTATTCCATTAGATCTAACCTTGCAAACCAGTCTCTCATGGGGAACCTTGTCAAATGCCTTATTGAAGTCCATATAGATCACGTTCACCGCTTTGCCCTCATCAATCCTCTTTGTTACGTCTTCAAAAAACTCAATCAAGTTCATGAGACATGATTTCCCATGCACAAAGCCATGCTGACTATCCCTAATCAGTCTTTGTCTTTCTAAATACATCTAAATCCTATCCCTCAGGATTCCCTCCAACAATTTGCCCACCACCAACATCAGGCTCACCAGCTCACCAGAGTAGAGGAGAATTTTATCTCTCAGGAAGTTGTTAATGCATGGAATTCTCTTCCCCAGAAAGCAATGGAGGCTGGGTCATTGCATTTGTTGAAGGTTGAGTTAGATGGAGTTTTAATAGACAAGGGAGTCATGCATTTGAGGGGGGCAGAAAGGAGGGTAGAGTTGGGAACACAACCCCATCAGTCAAGATCTTAATGAAAGGCAAAGAAGGCTGAAAAGATCTATCCTACACCTAGTCTGTGTTTCCTTGGATGAAGAATCTGGAACTAGATGACATTTCTTTTAAAAACAAAACTAATGCAAAATGTAGCTTCTCAGTAAAGAATCAGTCTGGAAAAGGCAAACATGTAGAAAGCATGTAGCATGCCTTCCATGACCTCAGGATTTTACAAAGCACTTTATGTACTTTTGGACAGTATAGTTTTTTATTATTGTGTTGGGAATATTCACACAGAGTGACACAGCAAACAGCAATGTGCCAATGACTAGATTTATTTCAATGATATCGACTGAAGAATAAATACAGACCATGAAAACCACCACCACTCTCCAAATAAAATGGAATCTTTTCAATCCACCTGAGACATCAGACAGCGCCTCAGTTCAAAGGTTCATTAAACAGTTCCAGAAGATTGTCCTTGTGACAGTCCTATAATTGTTCTGATTTTTTTAATTGTTCACTATCTTGCAGAAGCTATTCCACAGTAAAAATGTGCAGTATAGGATCATTTTTAAACTCATCATCACTGGGTCTAAAGAGGCCATGAGGTCTTGTTGATTGTGCCACAGATACGACCTGATGAGATTTAGAATGTGACAGCTACAGACTTGCACAGGTCTTCCCAGGATAGCGCTACGTTTCTCAACTTATAAATTAATTTATTTATGTAGTAAGGTAATAATTACGCTCAGTTTTAAAGTACAAATATTATGCATCTTAGGGTGTAAACAATGCTTTATACATTTGGATTGGCACAGTAGCTCAGCAGTTAGCACTACTGACTCATAGCACCAGGAGCCTGGGTTCAATTCCAGTATCGGGGAACTGTCTGTGTGGAGTTTGCACATTCTCCCTGTGTCTGTGTGGGCTTCCTCCCACAGCCCAAAGATGTGCAGGTTAGGTGAATTGGCTGTGCTAAGTTGCCTGCAGTGTTCCAGGATGTGTAGGTGAGGCGCCTTAGTCAGGGGAAATATAGGGTAGGAGAATGGGTCTGGGTGGATTACTCTTTAGAGAATCAGTGTTGGGCCAAAGGGCCTGTTTCCACAGTGTAGGGATTCTATACTAATCAACAGCCACAAGCAGCACGATGACCTCTTACTTTATAAATGTTAACTGACCTTTAGAGAATTTTTGTACATTCCATGCAACAAAATATTGTATCTAGTACTTCGTAACGAATAGTGACAATTTTCTCAGTTCAATCTTTAAAATATTCAGGGTTACTTGAAATTAAGTATTTGAAATTCCTTACCAGGAGGTAGCATCATTAATGGTTTAGAGTGATCGCAACTTGTTTCAGTCAAACAAATAGCATTCACACTTTTTATTGTTTCAAATATAAGGTGCATCTGGGCTAAACATTCTGTGCTGAATCTTATTGGGGTCTGAGTGACATGAGTGATGATAAAGTTAGTGGGAGAATTGGACAAGACGTCTAGTGAAACTGATCTCGATCTCAGGAGCAGCTCATTGCATCCTTAATGGCTTTTAGAACAGTAAGGCGGGTTTCTCATGAGGCAACGATGCGTTGCCAATTAAGAAGGATTAGAGCTTGTATAAATGCCTATTGGTGACCCAATCCATCTCATTAATATTCAGCTTTCTATCTTATCAAACTCATCAAACAAGCTAGGCATCAAGCAATCTTAACATAGAAACCACACTTACTCCCAACAATCCCTACATTGGATACTGGGCACCAAAATCTCAGGGCAAGCTCCTTGGGCACTGGCCACATGTATTCCACGTCCATGGACATTGGTATCCACCATGTGTCAGCCTCTGAGAACGCTCACTTCTGCACTTCAATGCTGCACCTCAGGTTGCACCAGGAACTATCACTGTAATACTGTAGCAAGGACTCCGTGCACTCAGGGACATGCACTCAGCTCATCAACTTGATCAGGCTCTTCACTCACTGTCATAGCACACACACTCTGAGCATACCTGGATGCTGACAGCATCTCTGCCTAGCATTGCTTGCATTGCCTTTAAGCACTCTACACCCTCAGCCAGAGACACCAGGCTCATATTATTTCTGTTTTGCCTTTCAGGACAAAGGTCAGAAACCATGCAGGCAGGTTCAGACTGATAGTGCTTGTCTGGGTGTACAATGGCCTTTAAGAGATGGCAAAGCACCAGAGATACCCAAGGAACTCAAGGATATCTGCTGAGCAGTGAGATTTTAGCACAGACACAAAGGACGGAAGTTTGTCATGGTTGCCAGCAGTCCTCAGTCAGTTAGCCATTGTTCAGGAGGTCCTGGAATGGTAAGTCCGGAGGGCATGCGTGGTTAATGTTGTCAGGAATTTTAGGTGGGTGAGATTGAGGGAGGAAAGATGGTGAGGGGAATAGAGAGAGTGCTGGAGTCTGATCCTTGGTGGGAGCTGGATACAGCAGCAGAGATAGTGAGTGTAAGGTATCAAAAAGAAGATGGTGGCACATACCCTTCCTCCTACACTGCTGGGCATTCTTTCAGATGGCTGAAACTGCTTCAACCAGGTGGCAATCTCACACCAGGCTGGATTGGTGTGGTATCATGGCCTTCACTGCTCATCCTCAAGGGAACAGGAAGTTCCAGGGTTGCACCAGCCTGTCCAGTAGTACATCCTGTGTACATAATGGGTGCCAATTTTCCCTGTCTGTCACTTTCAGGACAAATGCCAAGAACCATGGAGGCAGCTCCAGCCTGATAGTGCTTGTCTGGGTGTACAATGGCCTTTTAGAGATGGCAAAGCACCAGAGATGCCCAAGGAACTTGAGGATATCTGCTGAGCAGCGAGTTGCTCTGGGAATGAATCACATGTGATGGACATCATAGGGACGTGGCATGTAGTTAATGAGGTGAGTTAATCAGACACAGCGAGAAACTTCACTCAGCCTCGTGGCAGAATATTCAAAATTTTGAGGCAACTCCAACTTAACCAAATCCGAATCAGCCCCCTGTCTTTGTATAACAACTCTGGATCCAGTTCTGAGGTTCATGTAATGCATTCAGAAAGAATAATTCTATGATCCATAAAATGCTTTGATCGCTTCTATCATGTAATTGGAGATTTCTTTATATTTTAATGTCTAATTAGAAATTCAATCCAACCCTGCTGGTGATTGAGTTGTTCTCAGAGATCATTGTGTTCTCTCTAAACAGTAGTCAGAATAATTACTGATTATTCTGCCCTAATTTATCATATTAAACTAGAATTAACATGCTCTCTATACAACATTTTAATCCATTTGAGACATTCAATTACAGATTTAAAAACTGAATTCCATTTCAACATTACACTACACATAATTGCTTATGTGAAAGACAGACTTGTATTTATATACAACTTGCCATATTATCGGAACTACCCAAACCATTCAATAGCCAAAGTATTTTTAAAGTGTTAATTGTTTTTTAAATTGTTCCCAACACAGCAATAAGGCACCATCATTAAACATGGCCATCATAGCCCATTTGGGGCTGCACAGATACACCCACAATGCAGCTCCAACAAGTGACAGGTACAGGAAGTTTTCAACAGACATTTTGAATGTAAAACTGTAGTTATGTCCTAGAATATATTCTCTAGGGAAAGTGTGGTCAATTTATTTTTATTTTATACATTTAACGGAACTCCCTTTTTTTGGCTGAGTGCATTTGCAATGAGCTTTTGTTTGAGAGATTTCCACCACAAGGGATTTCTTGACTATTGCTGATTTCCGTGCTGAGATTTCATGACATCTAACTTGTTTAACAAGTTTGGTAAGACAGAAACCTGAAAGGTGATGCAGCAAGTTGGGCTGTTAACGACCATTTAAGGCATTTAACGATCAATAATCTCCCCTTTTTTGGAAACTTGCTATTGCCTTGAGAAATTTGCCAGTTTGCTTATGAAGAATATAAAGGCTGCAGTGTGGGGCTTTTGGAGTGCAATGGTAATGCTGCTACCTTTGGATCAAAATGCCTGGGTTCAAGTTCCACCTGCTCTGAAGATGTGAAATAATATTTCTGAACAGACTGATTAGAAAATGCATCAAGAAACTGATGTCAAGATGGGCTTTGCCTAACTTTGCAAGTGACTCTGCCATTTCACCATGACCTATGTTACTTAAATCCCTATAAAATTCCACCTAATGTTTTCTGCTATTCAAAGGAACTGCATTTGGATATCAGTGTTTTAATACTTGGTGGAAGCTCATGTTGTCAAAAATACCATGGATGACACCGATAGACTTTTCTCTATGGATCTTTATCAGGAATGAACAGCATTGCAAATTTCAAAACAACGTTCCAATTTTATGCATGATCGCATCTTGCTCCACCCAGCAATGGTGTTAGCCACAATCTCTGTCTTCTGAAATGTTTTCAAAAGTTGTTCTAGTGAGCAGAAACCTCTGATAAAGCATTAATAACCAAAGTATGAAATTTATAAAGAGTTTGCTGTTGTACAGCAATAATTTCTTAAATTAGACTGCATGCCTGAATTATCTACATAAACTAGATTTATATTATTCAATTACCTAAAATATGAATCGTGAACAGGACACACTTGAATGGAGTGCAAAATTAAATAGGCTTAACATTTAATTTAATTTCACCTGGAATAATCAATTTATTCATGAAAGTAATAAGATATTTATAATTAAGATATATTACTCCTAATCATAAGATTAAATGAATCCTATTTATTAGTTTATCAATCAATTCACAGACAGCTGTACCCACCACTCCTACTTGTGCCTTGTGTATAGTGGACAGGCTTCACATAAAGTCATAGAGATGTACAGCACGGAAACAGACCCTTCGGTCCAACTCATCCATGCCAACCAGATATCCTAACCTAATCTAGTCCCATTTGCCAGCACATGGCCCATATTCCTTTAAACACTTCCTCTTCACATACCCATCCAGATGCCTTTTAAATGTTGTAATTGTACCAACCTTCACCAATTCCTCTGGCAGCTCATTCCATACACGCACCATCCCTTGCATGAAAATGTTGCCCCTTAGGTCCCTTTTAAATTTTCCCCTCCCACCATAAACCTACGCCCTCTAATTCTGGACTCCCCCACCCCAGGAAAAAGATCCTCTCTATTTAGCCTATCCATGCCCCTCTGATTTTATAAATCTCTATAAGCTCACCCCTCAATCTCCAACGCTCCAGGAAAAATAGCCCCAGCCTATTCAGCCTCTCTAATATAGCTTAAACCTTCCAAACCTGGCAACATCCTTGTAAATATTTTCTGAACCCTTTCAAGTTTCACAGCATCCTTCCTATAGTAGGGAGACCAGAATTTCACACAATATTCCAAAAGTAGCCTAACCAATGTCCTGTACAGCCACAACATGACCTCCCAACTCCTATACTCACTCAATGCTATGACCAATAAAGGAAAGCATACCAAATTCCTCTCTTCATTTACAAACATGAGTCTTTTATATCATCTCGATGTCCTACTGTTTGTGTGGCTGGACTATGGGAGTTTCTGGTCAATGATGATTGCAAGGTCTCGCTATCAACAGATTTGGCAGTAGCAATACCATTAGTAGCTGCCTGGATGCTCTCTCTAATTAGAGATAGTCATTAATTGACACTTGTACGCCATGTAACATTTGTGCTATTTACCAGTCCAAGTCTGAATATTGTTTCGATTATGCAGCATTCATTATCTGAGGAACAACATATTCTGACACGTCATCAACAAGCAGTCCACCTCTGGCATGAATGGAAGAAAGATAATGGAGGAACAAATAAATGTAGTGCTGCCTCTGATGCTTCCCTGAAGAATATGTATAGCACTGTGCTATAATTTAAATCATTAGCTTCCAGTGTACCCAATCATGGTCCTTTGTGCCAGTTACTGTAGAAGTTTCTGTCTGACTTCTATTGATTACGTATTTTTTTAACTAGGTGCCTTAATGCCATAAAGCTTTATGAGGGCAGAGCGGTAGACATTGTCTACATGGACTTCAGTAAAGCCTTTGACAAGGTTCCGTTTGGTAGACTAAGTAGTAAAGTTAGATCACATGGGATTCAGGGACAGTTTGTCAATTGGATACAAAATTGGCTTGATGTTACAAGACAGGGGTGGAGTTCCAGACTGGAGGCCTGTGACCAGCATTGTTCCACAAGGATCGGTGTTGGGTCCACTTTTGTTTGTCATTTACATAACGATCTGGATGAGAACTTAGGAAGCATGGTTAGTAAGTTTGCAGATGACATGAAAATTGGTGGCATAGTGGACAGTGAAGAATTTACCTAAGATTACAAAGGGATCTTGATAATTTGAGCCAGTGGGCTGAGGAATGGCAATTGGAGTTTAATTTAGATAAATGTGAAATATTGTATTTTGGTAAAACAAACAACGGCAGGGTTTATACAATTAATGGTAGAGCCCTGGATAGTGTTGTCGAACAGAAAGACCCAGGGGTTGAGATACATGGTTCTTTGAAACTTGCATCACAGGTAGACAGAGTGGTTAAGGCAGCGTTTAGCACACTTGCCTTCATTGACAGACAATTGAATTGGGACTTCATACTGAGGTTGTACAGGATGTTGGTGAGGCCACTTTTGGAGTTCTGTAAACAATTCTAGTCATCCTGTTTTTGGAAGGCTATTATCAAATTGGAGAGGGTTCAAAAATGATTCACCAAGATGCTGCCAGGACTGGAGAGTTTGAGTTATAAAGACAGGCTGAATAGGCTGGGAAGTTTTTTCACTGGAGTGTAGGAGGTTGAAAGGTGTCTTTATGGAGGTTCATAAAATCATGAGGGGCACAGATATGGTATATTGCTAACATTTTTTCGTAGGTGGTATATATTAAAGGTGAGAGGGAAAAAATGTAATAGAGAGAGGTTCGTGTGTGGAATGAACTACCAGAGGAAGCGGTAGGTGCAGGTACAATTACAACATTTGAAAGCCACTTGGACAGGTACCTGAATAGCAAAGCTTTAGAAGAATATGGGGCAAATGCAGGCAATTGGGACTTGTTTAGTTTGGGAAACTTGGTCAGCATAGACAGGTTGGACCAAAGAGTCTGTCTCTGTGACTCTGTGATTGATATAATCTTCACGGACTTGGAAACAAGATGAACACTGACACTATGTAGTATCAAACAGTTGCAGAAAATACTTATAAATCTAACTGATAATCAGTGCAGCTGACATCCTTCTTGTTGCTGCTACCTGAGGCATGGTGACCCTCAGGTTAAACCACCACTGGTTGTCTCATTCTGATGAGAAAGCAGCCCTGCGTATACCTAGCACTTATTTCTAGCTCAGCTGAAGTTCTTTTTTGGGCATTTTTGAAATATGTTATATTACTAGAATGGTGTCTTCTGTAGCACCATAAGACATAGCATCAAAAGTAGACGTTCAACCCATCAAGGCTGCTCTGCCATTCAATGAGACCGTGGTTGATCTGATAATCTTCATTTCCATTTTCCTATGCTTTCCCTATTAACCTTGATTTCCTTGCTGATTAAAAATCTCTCTCAGCTTTGAATGTACTTAATGACCTAGTCCCTGCGATAAAGAAGTCTGCAGAAATACCACCCTCTAGAAGTAGAAATCCTTCCCCACCTCTATCTTAAATTGACAACCCCTCACTCAGAGATTATGGAGTCTGGTCTTATAGTTTCCCACAAGAGGAAACATTTTTCTGCATCAATCCTGTCCACCCATTTAAAATCTAAGTTTCAGTAAGTCATCTCTGATTCTTCTAAACTTCAATAAGTACAGCCCAACCTACGAAACTTCACCTCATAATAATATCCCTCATATCCTGGATCAACTTAGTGAAGTTTCTGTAGTCTGCCACTAATGTCAGTATATCCTTCCTCAGATAACAGAACCAAAACTGTTCCCTGTAATCTAGATGTGATCTAACTGATGCCTTGTATAGTTTTGATCTAGAATTCCTACTTTTATACTCCATTCCATCTGAAATAAAGGCCAACATTCTACTTGTCTTCCCTAATACCTGTTGAACTTTATCCCAGCTTTTTGTGATTTATGTACAAGAACCCCCAAACCGTATTTTCTGCAGCTCTCTACAGTCTTTCATCATTTAAATAATATTTCCCCTGCCAACTAGCACAAACTCACATCTTCCCACATTATATTCAATCTGCCAAGGGTTTTCCTTCTCACTTAAGTTGTCTATATCCCTCTGCAGAGTCTTTGAGTCATCCTCAACACTTGCCTTCCCATCTAATTTTGCATCATCTGCAAATCTGGCGATGATATACTCACTTCCACCATTCAAGTCATTACTGTGGTCCCTGTAATCATTGCTATGGCACGTTATTAGATTAGATTACTTACAGTGTGGAAACAGGCCCTTCGGCCCAACAAGTCCATACCGACCCTCCAAAGAGAAACCCACCCAGACCCATTCCCCTACATTTACCCCTTCACCTAACACTATGGGTAATTTAGCATGGCCAATTCACCTAACCGGCACATTTTTGGACTGTGGGAGGAAGCCAGAGCACCTGGAGGAAACCCACACAGACACGGGGAGAATGTGCAAACTCCACACAGACAGTTGCCTGAGGTGGGAATTGAACCGAGGTCTCTGGCGCTGTGAGGCAGCAGTGCTAACCACTGTACCACCGTGCCGCCCATAGTTACAGGTTCACATCCTGAAAATTACTGCCTTATCCCAACTCTCTTACATCAGCATTGATAGAGGATTGGCTATGTAATGTACGGCACACAACATCATAGGTTCCTATATTATTAAGTAGCCTTTCATAGAGTCAGAGAGTCATAGATTCATACAGCAAGGCAACAAACCCTTCAATCCAGCCTATTTGCATTGGCCAGACATCCCAAGCTGACCTAATCCCATTTGCCAGCATTAGGCCCTTATCCCTCTAAACCCTCCCTATTTATATATACCCATCCAGGTGCCTTTTAAAAGTTGTCAGTGTACCAGTCTCCACCACTTCTTCTGGCAGCTCATTCCATATACACACCACCCTCTGTGTGAAAATGTTATTCCTCAGCTCACTCTTAAATCTTTCTCCTCTCACATTAAATCTATGCCCTCTAGTTTTGGACTCCTCCACCCGAGGAAAAAGAACTTGGCTATTCACCCTATCCATACCCTCATGATTTTATAAACCTCTATAAGATCATCCCTCCTCCTCTGATGCTCCAGGGAAAATAGCCACAAGCCTATTCAGCCTCTCCCTATAGCTCAAACCCTCCAGTCCTGGCAACATCCTTGTAAATCTTTTCTGCAGCCTCTCAAAATTAACAACATACTTCCTATACAAGGGCAACCAGAACTGTATACGGCATTCCAAAAGTGGCCTCACCAATCTCCTATGCAGCTGTAACATGATACTCCAACTCCTGTTTTCAATTTTCTGACCAATGAAGGTAAGCATGCCAAATGCCTACTTCATCACCCTGTCTCCCTGTGACTCCCCTTTCAAGGAACTATGCACCTGCACCCCTAGGTCTTTTTGTTTGTCAACATTTCCCAGGGTCAGAAAGTATGGCGCTGGAAAAGCACAGCAGGTCAGGCAGCATCCAAGGAGCGGGAGAGTCGACATTTCGGGCATAAGCCTTTCATCAACACTCCATAGGACTCTACCACTAACTGGTCCTGCCCTTGTTTGCCTTACCAAAATGCAACACCTCACATTTATCTAAATTAAGCTCCAATGATACCATCTGATTAAGGTCCCACTGTACTCTGAGATGATCTTTTTCTTACATAAATGACAAAAAGGATTGGGATGTGAATATAGGAGGCATGGTTAGCAAGTTTGCAGATAACACCAAAATAGAAGTGGTGCAGTATTTTATCAAATGCCTTTTGAAAATTAGTAAATTGCATCTACTGGATTCCCCCTTATCTATCCTCCTTACTATCTCCTCAAAGAATTCCAGTAATTTTTTTCAAGCAGGATTTCTTCTTCATGAAGCCATACTGACTTTTTTCATTATACTCTGTGTTTCTAAATGCTCTGGGATTACACCCTCTAAAACAAAGTGTAACATTTTTTCAATGACATATGTTAACCTCACTGGCCTATAGTTAATGGATTTTTGTCTTGCACTCCACTAAGTAAGTGCTATACTGGCAGTTTCCCAATTTTCTGGGACTTTTTGAAAATCTAAAGATTCTTAAAAGATTTCTACAAGTGTATCCAAAATCTCTGTAGCTGCTTTCTTTAATATCCAAGAACACAAGTCATCAGATTCAGGGTCAATCGGCCTTCGTCCCTTTTAGACTAAAAGACATAGGAGCAGAAAGTAGGCCACTCAGCCCATCAAGTCTGCTCCAGCAGCCAATCATGGCTGATAAGTTTCTCAACCCCATTCTGCCACTTTCTCCCTGTAATACTTGATCCCCTTCATACTCAAGGACCTATCTTTCTCAGTCTTAAATATACTCAATGACCTGGCCTCCACAGCCTTTTCTGGCACTGAATTCCATAGATTCAACACTGTCTGTTTGAAAAAGTTTATCCTTATCGCTGTTCTAAAAGGTCTTTCCTTTACTCTAAGGCCGTGCCCTTGGGTCCTAGTCTCTCTTACCAATGGAAACATCTTCGCAACATCCACTCTGTCCAGGCCATTCAGTATTCTGCAAATTTCAATTAGATCTCCCTCATCCTTCTAAACTCCATTGAGTATAGACCCAGAGTCCTCAAACATTCCTCATATATTAAACTTTCCATTCCTGGGACCATTCTCGTGAATTTCCTCTGAACACGCTCCAGGGCCAATATATCCTTCTGGAGATATGGGACCCAAAACTGCGAACAATATTCCAGAACTTCAGACATACATGCCAGCTTTTATATTCAAGTTCTCTCAAAATAAATGCCATCATTGCATTTGCCTTCCTAAGTACTGACTCAACCTGCAAGTTTACCTTGAAAGAAACCTGGACTAAAACTCCCAAGTCTCTTTGCACTTCAGACTTCTAAATTTTCTCCCCATTTAGAAAATAGCCCAAGTCTCTATTCTTCCTATCAAAATGCATGACCTCACACTTTCCCACGCTGTACTCCATCTGCCACTTCTTTGCCCAATCTCTTAATCTGTCCAAATCCTTCAGCAGCCTCCCCATCTCCTCAATGCTACCTGTCCCTCTACCTATCTTTGTATCATCTGCAAACTTAGCCAGAATGCCCTCAGTTCCCTCATCTAGATCATTTATGTATAAAGTGAAAAGTTGTGGTCCCAACACTAAGCCTTGTGGAACACAACTTGTCACTGGCTGCCACCCTGAGAAGGATCCTTTTATTCCCACTCTCTGCTTTCTGTCAGTCCTTCATTAGTACTTCTTCTCTAGTGATATTTATTGTATTTACTTCCTCTATTACATTTGCCCAAGATTACTTAGTACTTTTAGAATACTATCAGTGTCTTCTAAAGTGAAGATTCATGCAAATTTATTCAACTCTTCTCATGTTTCCTTTTCCTATTGTTATTTATTTGTCCTCATTCTCCCTTCCTTTTTGTATTTTAAAGAAGCTCTTAACATTTTAATATTACTTGTTTACTCTCAACGTTTACTTTCTCCCTCTCATTTTTTTTGGTCATCTTTTGTCAGTTTTTAAAACTTTCCCAATCCTCCGGCTTACCACTACTTTTTGCCACGTTGTAAATTCATTGTCTCTACATGAAACAATTTGATTTTGTCTTGGAACTAGTTGACACTTGCTTGAGCTTAACAGGAAAGGTGCAGCAGTTTCCTCACTTTCACCCCATTTAACATTGTATCCGGGTCCTATCGAACCAATCAGGCCTCAATTCATGAGACATCCAACAAAGGCCTCTAGTTACATCAGAGACAAAGAGATTTGAATGAGAGGTTATCTGTTCAATTCTAACAACCATACAGCCTGACTTCCATTTGCTGGGAAGAGCTAAAATTAACTTGCATTAGTCCAGTTAAGAATAAGTGATTGTAACAAGGTCAGCCAGCTGGAGCTCATAAAATGAGTTCCCCAATTAGGCTGATAGATAAAAAGAGGAGTCAGAAATTCTGAAACTTTGGGTTCTGGCTCTGATGTGGGAGTGTCAGAATCAGGGGCTTACCATGTGTAAATGTAGGGCGTTCAATCACCTGATGAAGGAGCGTCGCTCCGAAAGCTAGTGTGCTTCCAATTAAACCTGTTGGACTATAACCTGGTGTTGTGTGATTTTTAACTTTGTACACCCCAGTCCAACACCGGCATCTCCGAATCATAAATATAGGGCAGCTTGTTGATAGGATATTGGCCTCTTGGGAGGTATTTCAGAGACATTTGTGATACATGGATATTAATTGATACTGAGTAGTTGGGGTTGATGCTATATATTAAAGGTCAGGTGATTATCACTTGTTTCATAGCCTGCTTCAGATTATTATTTGTAGATTTCCACCAGTAATTATTGTCACCAGCAAATGACAATAAGGCCATGTGAAAGGTTTGAAAGTTAGTCTGTGGGCTAATTTGTATGGCAATCACAGTTGAAAAATGGACATGGTGAATGCAATGCAATAAGTCCAATTGTTTGTTTCATTTGTATAGGTACATGAATGGTGGTGCTGGTGTGGATCTTTCTACATTGGTCAATGAACTGGTCAAGATAATTAATGTTACTCTGACTTTTAGAGGAGCAACTGATGGAAGCTGCCAATAGAACATATGCCTTGCATCCTTCGCCAAATGATCTCATTCTAAATTTGGTTGTTCCTTTGGCTAGATAGTTGTGATCAAATCACTGTATATACATGAATTAGTTATAAAAGTGTCCAACTAGCTATAATAGCTATCACATTTCAATCCACCACTTTCTTTTATTCATTGACAGAATGAGGGCATCACTGGCTAGACCAGCATTTATTGCCTATCCCTAACTGCCCAGAGGACAGTTAAGAGTCAACTGTGGGTCTGGAGTAACATGTAGGCGCGATCAAGTAAGGATGACAGTTTCTTTCCTGAAAGGACATTAGTGAACCAGATTTTTATTGAATATAAATTCCACCACCTGCCATGGCAGTTTTCGAACCTGGGTCCCCAGAACATTACCTGGGTCTCTGGATTAACAGTCCAGCGATAATATCACTAGGCCATCACCTCCCCTGAAATATCTTTTAGTTATGTGATCAAAACACCTTTCTGAAAAATTCAAACTTAGGAAGTGTCATGATCAGATGAGTTGAAACAAGAATATAGTTAGTAAGAAATCTTGACAACTACTGAAGTGTACCGTACGTACTCTCGTTAAAGTCATGTAAAGGTTGATCCCCTATTTTTGGCCAAAAAATCTGGAATTTTCCACATATCTCGCATAAAAGTCAACTCTCGTTCCTCACAGATAATAGATCAAAATGTGTGTATCAAGGTATTATCTTGTACATAAATGTTATGATGAGGAAATTATTTCCTTTTGCGCTATTACATGTCTTGATGTACAATTCATACCATTAGATTAGATTACTTACAGTGTGGAAACAGGCCCTTTGGCCCAACAAGTCCACACTGACCCACAACCCATCCATTCCCCTAGATTTACCCCTTCACCTAACACTAAGGGCAATTTAGCATGGCCAATTCACCTGATCCGCACATCTTTGGACTGTGGGAGGAAACCGGAGGAAACCCATACAGACACAGGGAAAATGTGCAAACTCCACACAGTCAGTCGCCTGAGTCGGGAATTGAACCCAGATCTCTGGCGCTGTGAGGCAGCAGTGCTAATCACTGTGCCACCGTGCCGCCCAAAGCACATAACTAGACATTAGGCTAGAGATTTCTTAGGTTCATTATTGAAAATTTATCACACCATCATTTTCTATACAAGATAGGCCTTTATGCATTTACTTCACTATAATTGCCAAATCCCTGATCTTCCTTCCTTCGTGCAGGACTTGATTGGAATTGCGGCTGTTGACGATTTCTCATGGCTGAATTTTAGTCCCTCAAAAGTAGTATCCTTGTAACAGTCGATCCCATAAATTTAACCTTAAAAATAGTCTAAAAAATTCAACTTTTACATGAGTATATACTTTATGAAGATTCATTGTTGGCAAAAATCAAGTTATTAGCATCAGAAAGCCTCATTGGTGACAGGAAGATATTTTTGAGATCAGTGAGACAGCCAAAACTATCAACTGAAATAATCTTGAATTTGTAACTGGATTCAAAGTCCAGTCAATTGTTGAACAGAACAATGCAAAATAATACTTTTCAACAGCATTAGAAATTAAAAATAAAATATTTTAACCCCTTGAGCCTGCTCCACCATTCATTAAGATCATGGCTGACCTTCTATCTCAACCACATCTTCCAGCACCATTCCCATTTCATTTGATTCCTTTTGTATCCAACAATCTATCAATCTCTGTCCAGAATATCCTCAATGGCTGACCATCTTTAACTCCATGGGGTAGAGAATTCCAAATATTCAAAACACATTGGATGGCGAAATTTCCTAGACTCCTAGGCAGGGGCCACATCCATCTAACATCTGTCTTTCAAGCTCCTCAAAAATATGATCTTACAATTAGGCCAACTCTTAGTCGTCGAAATGTGAATGAATTTTCTCATACATTATTCAATCTCTACTCAGGACTATCCCCTCATCCTAGGAGTCAGTCAAGAAGGGAAATGTTTGCCTTGCGTAATGAATACACAGTATTTTGGGTACACCCAAAATCTTACGAAGATCCTAGATAATTCAGTATGACGGTTAGGAAGGGAAATTTGGTTGAGGTGCAAAAACGAGTAGTGACAAAGTGAATTGCTTCATTAACCTAATCTTTCTAAGGAGGCAGCAGGCAAGTGTCATGCTATCTGTGAATTGAAATATTAAAAGCATACAGCTAAAGGTGTTGTTGAGTTTCTGCATGCATCAGCATGGGCTAAGGTTTAGAATTACCCAACAGTAGCCTGCACTACCTAAAGGTTGTACCTCTTAGCAGTCAGGCTGCAGCACGTGCTGGAACACCATTAAGAGATTTTGAACAGGAAGAAGAGTAACAATGATGTAGTAGAATACTTGTGGTGTTGGTGCACAGCAGAGAATGGCCTACTCCTCTACCGGCAGAGGGCTTGGTGCCCTCTAAACAGGTTCTGAGAAGGCTTGGAGTATTCAGTCATCATTATCTATGTCAGCAATCCTGCTTTGTGTACCTGGATGCAATGAGGGAAGAAGTTTAACCATAAGAAGATAAGAAATAGGAGCAGGAGTAGACCATCTGGCCTTTTGAGTCCACTCCACCATTCAGTATGATCATGGCTAATCTTCTTGTGGCCTCAGTTCCACTTACACAGCCTCTCACCATAACCCTTAATTCCTTTCCTGTTCAAAACTTATCTATCTTAGCTTTACTAGCATTCAATGAGGAAGCTTCAACTACTTCACTGGGCAGGGAATTCCATAAATTCACAACTCTCTGGGTGAAAACGTTCCTTCTCAATTCAGTCCTAAATCTGCTCCCCCTAATTTTGAGGCTATGCCCTCTTGTCCTAGTTTCACCCACGAGTGGAAACGTTATCTCTACTTCTATCTTATCTATTCCCTTCATAATTTTACATGTTTCTATAAGATCCCCCCTCATTCTTCTAAACTCCAATGAATATAATCCCAGTTAATATCACCTAACACAAGTGGCCAAAAATCACTGAATACATCTTCCAATGGTGTATCCTTAATCTGTGATTTGTAAAGAAGAAATCAGTGTATGTTGTTGACAAATCCAGTGGATCTATTGGCTAACATCCTAGAATTTTAAAAGAAGTGACTTCAGATATATTGCTTTTCCAATATTCCCTAGATTCTAGACTGACCCCTGTGGATTACTATTCAAGAAAGGGGGAGAGAGAGAACACTGAGGAAACTATAGACAAATTTATCAATCACTTGGTCGTCCTTTGCTGAAGTCTAAAATATGCCAATGCTCAGAATTTTACTCTTTGAGAAAATCACTACTCTTTTCCTTTAATCTAATAACATTTCAGCCCTAAGGAGCACAAATATAGAATATTATTGTTGGCTATGCCCTAATACAATACTTTCCCTGGGATTAAGCATGAATTGGAAATAACTGGAGTAGGGGTCCCTTCTGCGTTCAAAAACTAATTGTTTTCTGTTGTTAATTGTGAAGATTTGAAAAAACTCCATCCAACGTTTTGAGTAATGTGATTGATCTACCTTCAATTGTTACTGAGTTTGAACACTGAACAATATTACGACAGCTGAGACTCTTGTACCCTCAGCCAATTAATCAGCTCCATAACTTTGATCCAATTTTGTCTGGATGCTTGATTGCAAAACAGCTAACCTGATCACACATTACAGCAGAAGGTCTGTGGATTCTACATTAAGCAAATTGTCAAAGTGTTCCAACAATGTTTTTGACTGGCATGAGTTATTACTTTTCATGAAAGTACAGGTTGACATTGGTTGCCCTGCATTTTAATTGCCTCGTGCAACAATGCCTTTTCTGCTGTTGTGCTTAAAGGGCTTGTTCCAAAGCAAACACAATCATTTATCTATTGGTTCCAACTCAACGTTCCTTTGCATTAACTAGATATGTATCAGTTGTTATTTATATTTCCCAAAAATGATTTTCTCTAGTCATTACAGCATCAGATTGCCAACAAACAATTTAAAAGCAATACTATTTGGCACTGTTTAAATTTATGAAGATTTTTCATATATAAATAAGGGAAAAGTGTTTCCACTGACAGGAGGTTCATTAATTAAATGAGACAAATCCAAAAGAGGAGCATGGAAGAGCATACCAGAAGCAGCACTAGATATATGTAAAACTATGGTGCCAGTTAAGCTACAATACAGGGAAACATGCAAACCAAATAGCAGAAGCAGTGGACCAAATTCAGAGCTACGTGAGTCTGCAACACCGAGATTAGAAAAAATTGTGCAGTCCTGCCATATACAGTCTTAGACTGTGGTGGACTATTGAACAACTAACAACAAGAAGAAGTATTATGAACATGTACATACACAATTATGACAACTCTTTTATGTGTAAAAGTCAAGGCTGAAGTATTTGCATCAGTTTCAGCCATACGCATTGACTGGGCAATTCATCCAGCAGTACAAAACCAAGTCTTCAATCAATTCAGTTCACTGTACTTAAATCAAGAAGTTTAGTGCAGTGGTTGTAGTAAAGGCTATGAATTCTCCTAGCATCCCAGTCTTAACAGAAGACATTCTGACCGGAATCAGAAGTTGGGAATGTTTTCTGATGTCTGATGTAGTGACCCTGTCTCCAGTCTGGCAATATTGGCTACAGGATTTTCATCTGGGGAGTTGGGCATGGCCTGGCACTGGGCCTGCTGTCACAATAGGCTGAGATAGCCAGATTAAAAGCCTACCTCTATTCTCAGAAACATGGGCCTGATTTCACAGGGCAGTGTAAAGCCACATAACACAATAAACCTCTGTACTTCCTCTTAGCCCCAGTCACCAATCCTTGTTCCCTGCTCTCAACTACCCTCTCAACCCCAAGCCATGTGTTCACTATTCATTATAAACAAAACTCACAAACTATGCAATAACACTTTAAAGTTATTAAATCTGTAAAAACAAACATTAGGCACATAAACTGGTATCTTTTTCAGATATTTTTAGAAATTAATATATCTATCGAACATAAAGAAGCTGACATTCCCTTAGAATACCTTCCTAAACAAAGCCTGATGCACAGAATTTTGCATTAGTCCAAAAAGCAGCTAAGTAACATTCTCCTAAATAACAATGTCAACAAACCCTGCAGTGCAGAATCTGTTTGAGTCCGTGAAGATAGTGAAATGCTCGGACATTACCCAAACATATGGTTCAGCACATATGTAAAGAATAAAAACTCATACATCTGTCAAACAGCCAAACTAATGACTTAGCTGGTCTGATAAGAATTAACAAAACCCATGGGGAGAGTTTAACGAAGTTATTCTAAATCTTAAACTAGATCAGCTTTTCAACATTATACAATGCAGAACAGCACTTTATCCGGTTGATGATATATTCTAACACACTTTAAAAATGCTGTTCTTTCACTTGATACATTACAAATTGTCAACAATAACAATTTGGCAACTCATTATTTAATGGTCACCTATATTTCCATTCACAACAATGTTACAATGCACTTTAGTAGTTACAAATTTAACTCAGGCTATAGTATTTCATGAACTATGAAGGCGGCAACATCATTTTTAATTACCTTTCAAACACCTCCAACCACCAAGTATAAGTTAAAAAGGCTTTCAAAACCCAGTTGCTTTGTTTAAAATCGTTAAAGTTCTGAAATTCCCTCTTCTAGAATGGAGCGTGTAATTTCTAAGCAACATCATTTGAGGTTACCAAACCTCTGCTCTTTCCTCCTCCAATAACAACGGGGGCTGGACTTCCAGATTTGGTCTCTGGATACCAATTCTTCTCCTACCGGAGTCCATACAGAATCAGAATCATAAGATCTAGCTCCTCCATTCCAAAATTAGCTGAACCTCTTATATTGTGTCCTACCTATTTACATGTGTAAAATGGATACCTAAGTTTTCAATGTGGCGAGCCATACTTTCTTCACCAGAAACATGCTATCGTCCATAATACCAAATGTTGTTGTGTAGGCACCTGTCAAAAATAGTCTTTACCTAATACTGGCTTTTGGACCTAATCATATAAAACTAGAACGTCTAACACGTCTGCCCTCTACATTAAAGGTTTGGAACCTCTTCTGTACTTCAATACTGCACCGGCATATTTCTTCGCTTGATTGTTTCAAAGCCTAAAATACTTACAAGAAGTAGGTTTACTCCTTACAGTTGTAATTCACAATAACTCGTCTGTTATAACAGGCTCAACCAGAAATTGAAAACTAAGCGTCGAAGGTGGGAAAAATAGAAATAGCAAAAGCCTAATTTCAAGATCTTATGTATACTAATGAAATAACATAATCTCTAAAAGACAGTAAGTACTCCTTCAGTGTTGTATTAAATTATTTATAGCATGTACCATATAATAGATTTAAACTCTTGACCCTCTAACTCTCAGGCATTGAGTGAAGGTGACCATACTAATTTCTCATGCCACTGCTAACATAATGGGCAGTTACAGTGATCATACATTTCAATCTACTGGATTTATGTCCCAGATAACACCATGGCCTTTTAAAAATGATTTATACACGTTAATCTCTGTATCTCGCTATTATCACAAAAACAGGCAAGCCTTCAATGAGTCAATGCATTTTTAGCAGGTCATGCAACCAAATGTATCATCAGTCTAATCACTATGCAATTCTGTTTACAAAAGTGGAAACAGTATATATAGTACCAGAATCACCATGTTCTGTGACAAATTATCATAAATCTAGGATAAATCAGGTTAAACAATGCTAAGGTTGTTTTGCTTTCAATATAAATTTCATCTATTAATTGAAGAATCATAATGAAATTTTTCAGGATGCCAACATTTAATTTGTTGTCAATTCTCATTAGAATGCATTGCCTATAGTATTCCACACACAATTCATTATAAAGGGCAACATTCCACTTTCCTAATGGCATGTGGTGAACAGAAAGAAAAAGGATATCATAAGACATTTATTTGCTGTGCATAATTCTGTGAAATTTGTGTCACAGATAGGCAGGGTGGTTAAGAAGGCATTTAGCATGCTTGCCTTCATTGTACAGACCTTTGAGTATAAGTGTTGAGACATCGTGTTGAGACATCATGTTGAGGTTGTACAAGACATTGGTGAGGCCTCTTCTTGGGTACTGTATGCAGTTTTGGTCACCCCGTTACAGGAAATATGTTATTAAACTGCAGAGGGTTCAGAAAATATTTACAAGAATGTTGCCAGGAATGGAGTGTTTGAGACGTAAAAGACACTGGAAAGACTGGGACTTTTTACACTGAAGCGCAGGAGATTGGGGTATGATCATATTGAGGTTTTACAAAATCATGAGGAGCATAGATAAGGTGAATGATCGGGGTCTTTTCTCTAGCGTGGGGGAGTTGAAAACTGGAGGGCATTTTTTAAGGTATCAGGAGAAAGATTTAAAAAGGACATGAAGAGAAATGTTTTTACACAGAGAGTGGTTCGTGTGTGGAATGAACTGCCAGAGGAAGTGGTGGACACAGGTACAGTTACAACATTTAAAAGACATTGGATTAAGTTCATAAATAAGAAAGGTTTGGAGTGATATGGGCCAAATGTAGGCAGGTGGGACTGATTTAATTTGGGAACATGGTCGATGTGGACTGATTTGAATAAAGAATCTGTTTCCATGCTGTATGACTCTGACTAAATATCATACAGCTGTTAATTATGCATGCCACATCCATGATATCCACATGGAAATGTTCATATGTGTGGATTCTTGTGATGCAGTGGAAATGTCCCTACCTTGATGCAGGAGGTCTGGCTTCAAGTCCCACTTGCTCCAGAGATATGTCATAACATCTCTAAATAGGTTGTTTAGAAAGATAGGTACTGTGCTAACAGCAATATAAAGTGCTGCCTGTACAGTTTCACAGCCTTTCACATCTGTGAACACATTAAAAAAAGGCAATTTGGCCAACATGCCAACATAAATCCAAAGCCTCTCCAACAGAGATCTTGCCAGGGTCCACATCTCCAGCACAGGATATGGAACAAGCGACAGAAAATTGGGTAAGACATGATAGAAAGAGAAAGCTTTAATAAATAATTTTTAAAAATGAAAAGTTACAGGTAAGTGATGACTTGAGGAGAAAGTTTTCTTCTACATGATGTATAGAAAATAAAACTTTAATAAATGAAGAAGTTTTGCAAATAAAGGAATATACACAAATGTCTAAGATAATGTTTTGCATGCCTTACCATCTTGGATGGACTAAATGATATCTAAACAAGATCCAACTTCCAGTGGCCAAGGCAGCTATATGCAGGGTTCAGCATAACACCATCACCACTCAGTTGACAAATTGAACTGCTCAGTTCTGTCCCTTATGTAACACTTCAAACAAGTAAGCTAATGTCATTGAGATATGGCATGTTACAGAACATTCAACACAATAAACAGATGTAAAAACACTCAAAATGAAAATCTATTGCTGCCAGGATTTGTAAAAAACCAAATCAAAAACCCTGTTAGAACTGTGAATCTTCTGTAATTGCTTTTAAAATCAATTTACAACTTCCAAGAATTTAATCAAGCCAGTTCCCATGACAAAAAAAACAACATATGACAGTCCTATATACAATACTACGCTTTCTTTAAAAATTGTTATTATATGCAATGATTTTCACATCTTCTTTCTGTTAACATTTACTTTATGAATTAAACAAAGATTGTAAGATAAAAAGAAGGCCTGACGTTCTATTTTGATATACGAGTGGCCAAACAGAAAACCATTTTCCAAAACCTCTCCATACTATCTTACTAGAGTGGCTGATGGTGGGTGTTTCCAACTTATTTAATAGCAAATGGTTATTCCCAATAAGAACAGAAAATCCTGGAAATACTCAGCAGATCTGGCAACATCAGGGGAGACAGGTCAATGACCTTTCATTAAAATTTAAGCAAAGTTTGACAACTAAATATCCAACTAAAGGATAAAGAGAAGAAAAATGATGGTAGGGTGAAGGCAGGTGAGAATAAAAGCAAGAAGAATGATGGTGATTGGCAGAAGGGTTGGTAAAGGGAGAAATAAATAAAGGAGAGATGGTTTGAGAATAGATGTAAATAGGGAATAGCAGAACCATTATGAATAGTTGTTGTCTGAAAAAATGTGGACAGTGATTATGATCTGAAATTGTTGAACTCAATGCTAAGTTCAGAATGCTCTGTACCTAATTTAAAGGAGAGGTGATGTTCCTTGAGCATTCATGAGTAGAGACATCAGAGTGGGAGACTGAGCAGAACTTGGTGACCAAAAGCTTAGATCACCTCATTAACTGTGCGAGGGTGTTCTGTTAATTGATCTCCCATCAGTGTTTGGTTTCCACATTTGAGCAAAAACCATAATGTAGGAAGCTAAAAGAAATATAAGAAACTTGCTGGTTCACCTAGAAAGAGAGTTCATCTTTTGGGTTCTTTTCAGGGAGGATCTCCTTGTTGCTCAAACAGGCAAGTGTTCCATTGCAATACCCAGAGGACCTATAATCTCATGAATCCCCTTATGGAAAATAACTGTCCTGTTGAAACAGGCAATTTCTTTTCTGCAAATCCCAAATCGCTGAAGCGGGCAATCTCTTGACTGTATCCTGGATCTCCAGGCATAGGTTGCCCCTTTTCAGGGGTGGCATCCAGATGTACTACGCCCCCAACCTGTATCACTCTCAATCTGCCGGTAAATCTGTGTTGAAATTTTCTACTCTTTACTTTAAACTTGTTAACTTGGATACTTTCATTCAGCTTCAGCGAATGTGGTATTGGTGAAACTACAATGTTCACTTCATTATTTGTACCATTTGAGAATTGTTTCTTTCTTGGCAAGATCTCTGTCACTATTCCTGAGGATCATTCTTAGCAAGATAAGGAAATGAAATGCTCTGTTTGAACATGCATCTTCTGAATCACTTCAGCATCTGACTTAAATCTGTCATAACTATTCATTCACCAAGCTGTTTTCCAATCTGTGTTACTTTCGTTACAGATGATTGACTAAGTTCAAGTGGGGTATGCTGCTCATTGGCTAGGTGGCTGCCAGCGTTTACTCGCAAACATTGCTGATCCTGGCAGTCAATTCTCCTTGGTGCCAATAGCAGTGAAAAACATCTCAGCCAATTCACTATAGTCACAGGTTTCCATCTTGCCTACAATACAAAATAAACTTCTTGTGCCAGCACAGATAACCTAAATTGATTCAAATTTGTTTTTGGGTTCTAGCATGAATCTAAGCAGCCCCATAAAATTATCTACCATTTGAATTTTGACCAGTTATTCCATGATCCACTTTTCCAAACTGAATGTTCCATCATTGGCTGATCCCAGAGGGCAAGACATGCATTCATCTTCAAGAATGAGCAATTTTGATGGCGAAATCAAACCCAGTGTTTGATTGTTGCTGTGGTATCCATTCAATTTTAAGTAGCATACCTCTTGAACCATGCAGTTGCGCTGTTTTGACTGTGGACAGTGTGTTTCAAGCTACAGTTTGATATCTGAAAGTATAATCACAATCACTCTTGTATCATGTTTAACTTAATGAAATTTTCATGTTTGTCTGTTAACATTTGTATCCCAAGAATGGATTATGTTGATCTCCTGTGATGACATTTTTTTCGGATTGATTTACTCTGCTTCCAGACTTCTGCTTCGCTCATCACCTGTACAGCTTTGTCTGCAGTCAAATCTTTTCTTTAATGTAATAAGGCTGTCAAACACTCAACAGAATTCCAACAATAATTCTGCTTCCCGTGAACTTTAGCTTTAAATCACTATCGTCACATTTTCCACTAACGTGTCTGAATTATTAATGAAATTGTTTATTGATTCCCTTGAATCATGAACTCTTCTGTTAAACCTTGCTCTTTCTAAAATTTGTTTTGGTCTGAGGTTAAACTAATTGTCAAAGGCTTTCAGAATTTATCCAAAAGCATCAGTTGCTTAATTAACACCTTGTTGAATTATAACACCATCAACTACATCTCATTTGAATATAAAAGTGTCTTAACTTGTTCAACTTTTTATTTAGTAACTAATTTAGCAGTTAATCTGTATCTTATGAACCCTTCTTTGAGATGTCCAACTCTGTGTTTTATGTGGCATATCACCGTAATTTAATCTTCCTGGAAATATTATTTCTGATTTTATATCTTCCTCATGTGATCATTTATTTGCCTTGCTTTTATATTTGCAGCAATTGTGCTGCTACTACAGTGTGCTGTAATTGGAGGATTTTCTTGAAATTTTGTGGTCAAAATGGAGAATTTCTGCTTTTCACAGATAAAATAGAAAATTCACACATTTTTATGACATTTCCAGATGAATTTCCCTATTTGTAGCCTAAAGAAATTATTTATGTTTCCTAAACTGCTTTATTGAATAAATTCTGATTCCTGTGGCTTTAATTAAAATGCTTGCTTTAAGCATGTTGGTTTTCTGACTGATCCCTGCTACATACAGCATTAATAAATGCATCTATCACAGTTTTAATAAAGGATATCCCAGCTTTTTTGCAATCTTAATGAAGTTTCCTTTTTCTTCCATTAGACCTTGTCCACTTAGATTCCAAATATGCTTCTTTATCACTTTAATTCTGGTTTCATGACATCCCTGGTTCGAAAACCAGTTTGAACTACTTCTGGTGCCTTTGATTTCCCATATTGTAGCCATGCGCCATGTTGCCAACTGCTCCAGTGGCAATGCTTGGTCAGAGCTACTGGTATTTCCTTTCCTTCAGCTTTCTCATTCTGAAAGTCTTTTAAAGATTTCCCCGCTCAGCAAAAGCGTATAGCTTTATTCATTGAGTCTTCGATATCCATTTGCTTTCTAGTTGAACCCTGACTCAGAACATCTCCTATAGGTCTCTGGCACATGATGCAATTTGTCATAGCCTTGGAAGGACTAATATTCTAGTTTCAGGGAGCTTGTAACTCTCCTGCTAAAGCATTCCTCTTTCCAGGTCGAAATGCTTTCATTTTTGTCGATAGATTCTTCCTTGTTAAGTCTTGCTAGGAGGTTGTCTTCTTTTCGGTTCTTGAATGTTCAGCTCCTTGTAGTCAGTCTGCAGGAGCTAGGTTCTTAAATTACTGTATGAAGCGACAAAATGGAATCCACACCGCTGCTCACAATGTTGTGTGGACAATCCTCACCACTGACTACCTTGTTGCATAAGGCAATCTGCACTATCACTCACCATATGATAAGCTTGCTGCCAATATCTGTTTTTAGTGTAGGGGTTGATAGGGCCCTCTTGGTCTGACAATGGTAGAGAAACATAACTAGTCTAATTAGACAACGCACTTGGCTTAAACAAGATGTAGTTTATTTCATTTTAACAATTATGTACAAGTTTCTCTGATATAATAGACATTGTGATGGAGACTGTGTGTGGTAGGTCTTACTTCTTTGAAATCCAAAGCTCTTCTCCCACCAAGTGCATTTAACATTACTATCAGCATTCACCCTTTCAGACCCACACACCCTTATACAACAGTACTAACAATGTCAAGGAGTTAGTATTTAACGTAGGTGGCGATGGTCTCACCATCTGGCTGGACAGTCAAAAAGAGCACCACAGCGCCTCTTTGCAGGAATGCCTAATGAATTAACTGGGCAGAAGTGGGTCTTCACCAGGCCAGAGACCACAGGAGCCAAAGTCTCACTTGCTAAGAGCTGCTGGCCAACCATGTCTAACAGCTCTTCACTGCTTGGTAGCATCGCTTGGTAGCATCACTTGGGTCTCTGTGGCTGCAGCCACTACTAAACCCATCAAGGTCCAACATTGCCAAGAATGGGTCACTTAATGAGAGCTACAACTTCATTGAAGCAAGCAACATTGAAAAAGTTCCTTTTCAACGTCCATCATAGCTGCTACCCTTGCAACTTGGTAAATATCAGCGGCAATAATTGCCCGTGTAAGGGCCTCAATTGAAGATAGGAACAGAAAGGCTTAAAAAATGACTCTTCCTGTCATAGTCTTAAATAGGGCAGAGGGGGGAATGAAACAGGGTCCAAACGCATTACCTTCTTATCTAATTAAACACCTTCCACCACCAAACTCACAATGGGAGAAACAATGAAATTCCATTCTTGTTGTGCCATAATGCAAACAGCATTAGACTGAACATTTTCAGATAGTTTAATTTTTTTTTGTTACAAATCCAAATAAAAACACTATTTTGAATTAGAAAATATTTAATTAATAAAATATTTCTTAATTCAAACAGTCCTTCATCTCAAGGCTTTTGCTTTGAAAATCAAACATTATTACTGTCATCAGTTTTTCTATGTACAAATTCAGGTGTACAAATGTTACTCTGGAAGTAACAATGAGTGGAGAACATGGATTCTGTCCTCTTGCTACTCTTATATTAACAGTATACAGAGCCATGGGACAGGATCACAAGCAAAAAAGTCAAATGACTCATCACGGACAAGAGGTATAAAATTGAACTGTAGCTCTTTTGTATCCTTGGCTTCCACAGAGTCCTCAGGAACAAGTTGGATAATGAGTCCTGTCCATATGCACAGCTCTACTAATGAACTCCTACTAGCTAATTTAAGTATAAATCGTGCAAAAGGCCCAAAACCTATATCAAAACTTAATAGTCTAGTCCCCAAACTGCATGTGAGTATTTAGATCCAGTCAATGTTCCATTGTTCAAATGGTGAGTACAGCCATGGTTTTAGGAGAATTGACAATTTGTAAAAAATTTAATGGAAAGTAATTATAAAAGGTACCCTCCACATGGCTCAAATCTCTTTGGCCACCAGATGAGTCCCACCTGATGCAGATACCAACCTTTTAATAGCCCTGAAGGTCAGAGACAGAAATTTCCAAAATGTACATCTCAGCACTAAAACTAAGCTGTGCCATATTGGAGACTTGTGGGGTCCAATCATCTTATTTGGATAACCTGATACTTTATAGAAATGAGGACAACATGGGAAATACAGGAATAAAATGGTCATCTTCGTAATGTTAAAAAATCGAAAATCCAACTGCTGTATATATTTTCTAAACAACCTGTTCCACAATGTTATCACACACTACCTGAGTTCACCGGGCTTGAACCCAGGCCTCCCGAATCAGAGGTAGGGACACAACCACTGCACCACAGAGCCCTCATCACCAACTATTATATAATTAATGTTTAAAAGGTTCAGTATGTAGATATACTAATTACGCTAGAATTGTCACTTAATTTCAAGGCAGTCTTCAATAAGGTTTCTCATTCCATGTGGATTCAGGTTCAGAGGGTATTGGGAGTTCAAGGCACTATTCTGAAAGTGGAACAGAAAGAAACATAGCAGTGCTAGTCAGGGAGTGATGTCAGGCTTGGTTAATACCAAGTGAAGTACCATCAGGGTCAATGCTATGACACGCAAATGATCTGAATCTATATAAACCTTCTCTAAAGGGGTGTAAGCAGGGACATCACTATCTATTATTTAGAGCAAAAGTTGCAATTCATTCCTTATAACAAAGATATTTGAATTTTCCCCATGGACTCAGAAACCCAATGCAAATCAATTAAATTAACAGATTGTATGGAAATACAGAATGCAACTGTGGCTGAGAAAGTAGTCTGGGACCTACCAAAGAAATTTGTCCATCAACAGACAGAAGACATTTAATATATTTGGTACTCCTCACCAAAATAAATGTGGCTTTTGTGTATATGTATTGATGAAACAGGATTAATACTGGATGCAATGCTTAGTATGTCAAATTGATATAAAGCAAGAAAATCAACAAGATTACAACAGTGTTAAATATGAATTAAATGATGCCTTGATAAAACTCTACAACACAAGTAATTTCAGGCCTTCAGGAATTTGATAGTCCGAGTTGACAAGATTCAGGAAAAACACTCAGAGCATAGGGATGGTAGAGAAATGTCAAGATGTTAAATATTGTTGACAAGAGGCTAAATTCTGAACAAAGATTGAAAGCAGTGAGTTGTTTATACTTGAAAGGAAGCAGCTAAGGGTAACCATTTAAATATAATCCAGAATGTGACCTTAAAATAATCCAGAACCACACAACATGGCAGACGGATTAGAAGCAGCTTAAAGTTTATCCAGGGTGGACGTCAATAACAGCTTCTTCACATGGGGATTCCAAATATGGGCTCGGTTGTGCAATCTGCTGGCAATGCTACACATGTCTGAAATCTCATAAAAGGACAGTCAATCACTGCCAGCACATCCCGAACAACACGCTGTGTTTGGAAGGTTGCTGGCATGCTGTGGCACGAGTGCACAAAAGAATGCAGAATGGGGACATTATGCGTTAGTCACCATTAATACTGAGCTGGTAATCAAATTCACAAGTTGAGTGTTGCAGATCTTGTGAACATTCTCTCTTTAACATGCTCAGTTTACCATGCATTCAGTTTCAGAAATAGACCTCGAGACCTGAAGTTCAGCTAATGTTCTGGGGACCCAGTTATGGTGGCTCAGTGGTTAGCACTGTTGCCTTACAGCACCAGGGACCTAGGTTCAATTTATCCTCAAGTGACTGTCTGTGTGGAGTTTACACATTCTCCCTGTGTGTGAGAGAGTTTCCTCTGGGCTTTTCGGTTTCTTCCCACAGTCCAAAGATGTGCAAGTTAGGTGGATTGGCCAGGCTAAATTAGTCTGACCTGTCCAGGGAAGTGCATTTTAGGTGGATTAGTCACGGTAAATTCACGATTACAGGGATACGATGGGGTCTGTGTATGTTTCTGAGTCTGTGCCTGAGTGGAATACCCTTTAGAGAGTCGAATGGCCTCTTTCTGAACTGTAGGGATTCAATGACCCAGGTCCAAATCTCACCATGGTAGATGGTGAAACGTGAATTCAATAAAAATCTGTAATTAAGACTAATTCAGAAAAGCCTATCTAGTTCAGTAATGTCCCTTAGGGAAGGAAGATGCTATCACTACCCCATCTGACCCATGTGTGACTCGACCCACCACAATGTGGACCACTCTTGACTGCCGTGTGATCAATTCAGGGGGATAATAATTGCTGGCCTGGCCAGAGAGGCCTTTATACAATGAATGAATAAAACTTTCTTTCCTCGCTAGAGAGTATGTGTTGTTGGATAAGTGATTAAAAGTTTTTGGGAGTTAGAAGGGAACAGAATCTGACATTCCCAAGAGGTTAGCACCGCAGAAAAGTTACTGCACAGACAAGAGGCATTCAGCCCATCTATCTGTTCCAGCTGAAAAATATCCAGCCACCCATGCGAAGACCACCTTCTGGCACTTTGGCCCTGCTACTACAGTATTTCAGATACAGATGCAGGGACTTACTAAATGAATAGAGGGTTTTTGCCTCCACCACCAAACCAGGCAGCGACATCCAAACACACACCACTCTATAGGTTACAAAAAAAATTTTGATCATGTTCCTACTAATCCTTTTACCATTCCATCACCATAAATCTGTGCCCCTTCACTCCCTCCCCTCCAACTAATCTCTGCACTATTGGAAAGCGAGTTTTCCTGTCTACTTTAGCTAAACCCATCATCATTTTGTGCATTTCAGTTAAATCAAGACTCTGACTCCTCTGTTCTGAAAAAAAAATCTTAGCTTATCTTTCATTCTAGCTGCAATTTTCAAGCCCAGGCAACATTTTTGTAAATCTCCTCTGTACTCTCACCCATCCTCTCACTACCAACTACACAGTCAATTTTTGTGTCATCTGCAAATTTTCCAATCATGCCTTGCTTATTAAAGTCCAAGTCGTTAATATATGCAAGCAGCAAGAGACCCCATAACGTCCCATGGAATGCCAATGAAAACCATTTGTCATTCACAAAAATGTCTATTGATTATTATCTTTATTTCATCATCACTGAATGTGATGAGGAAACTGAAATCTTTTCCTGGATGTAAGAGTTAATCTGGTCCAAATGGATTCCATTTTATCATTTTATCTTGTGATCAGACCTTTTCATTCCTGTTAGTGAAAATATTGCATCATTGGTACTACACAGTGCTGCTAATTACACTCCAAACATTCACTTTCATCAGTTATTCAGAAATATGCCACTTTCTGAAATGCAACATCAGTTTTTTTTAATCGCTTATGGGACATGAGTGTTGTTGGCTGGGCCAACATTTTTGTCTGTTTCTGGATCAGTGGTGCTGGAAGAGCACAGCAATTCAGGCAGCATCCAACGAGCAGCAAAATCGACGTTTTGGGCAAAAGCCCTTCATCAGAAATAAAGGCAGAGAGCCTGAAGGTTTACCACATTTTTGTCTGTCCCTAGTTGCCCATGTGAAAATGGTGGTGGCCTGCCTTCTCAAACCACTACAGTCCATGTGCTGTGGATAGACCCACAATGCTGCTAGGGAGGGAAATCCAGGATTTTGACCCAGTGACACTGAAGGAATGACAATATATTTCCATGGTGAGTGACTTGGAGGGGAACTTGCAGGTGGTTGTGTTCCATGATCTGCTGCTCCTGTCCTTCTAGATGATAGTGATCATGGGTTTGGAAGGTGTTGTTTAAGTAGCCTTGATGAATTTCTGCTGTGCATCTGATAGACAGTACACATTGCTGATATGGTGATGGATGGAATGAATGTTTGTGGATCTGGAGCCAAACAAGTAAGCTGCTTTGTGCTAGATGACGTCAAGCTTCTTGAGTGTTCTTGGAGCTGCACTCATCCAGTCAAGTGAGGAGTATTCCATCACAATCCTGATATGTGCCTTGTAGATGGTGAACGGGCTTTGGGAAGTCAGGAGGGGAGATACTCGCTGCAGGATTCCTAGTCTCTGATCTGCTCTAGTAGCCACTGTATTTATATGGTGAATCTCATTCAGTTTTGGACAATGATAACCCCCAGTATGTTGATAGTGGGGGATTTAGTGATGGTAATGCCATTGAATGTCAAGGGATGATGGTTAGATTGTCTAATATTAGAGATTGCCATTTCCTGGTACTTGTGTGGTACAAATATTACTTGCTACTACTCGGGCCAGGCCTGGATATTGTCCAGGTCTTGTTGCATTTGAGCATGGATCACCTCAGTACCTTAGGGGTCATGAATGGTGCTGAATATTGTGCAATCATCAGCAAATATTTACACTCTGAACTTATGATGGACAGAAGATCATTGGTTAGGCAGCTGAAGACAGTTGGGCCTAGGACAAAACCCTGAGGAACTCCAGTAGAGCTGTCCTGGAGCTGAGATGACTCACTGCCAACAATCACAACCATCTTCCTATGTGTTAGGTATAATTATGGCTAGTATCTGGTTCTATTATATTAAGTTTGATTCTAATTACAATGATATGTAAAGATTTGCTTTCTCTCATATCTGTAAGGGTCGTAAATTTATACAAATTGAAATTAGGCTGAATAATCCCATAGTGTACTCAAAAACTACACATTTACAGCTGAAATAAACTTGTTATTTTGTGCTAATCAGCACTAAATTGACAATCACAATTCAGAGATCACATGCATAGGTGCAGGAAATGATCATATATTGAAGCAGAAGGGCAGTACATTAGTATGAATACATATTAAAGGATATTGTTAAAACTGAATAGAGATAGTTTTACACTATTTTAATTTAATTGCTCATTCACCACATTCAACATATGCAAGTATACTGGAACTATATTTGGATGAGAATATAGAAGGTAAGGTTATTAAGTTTGTGGATGACACCAAAACTGGTGGACAGTGACGAAAGTTATGTAAGAGTAAGATTAAATGGGCCAACCAGCTGAAAAGTGGCAGATGAAGTTTAATTTACATAAATGTCAGGTGTTGCACTTTTGGTATGGCAAACCAGGACAGGACTTACACAGTTAATGGTAAGGCCCTGGGCAGTGTAGTTGAACAAGAGGGACCTAGGGTGCAGACTCAAAGAGTTCCTTGGAAGTGGCATCGCAGGTAGACAAGGTGGTGAAGAGGACATTTGGCACGGTTTCCTTCACTGATCAGAGCATTGAGTATACAAATGGGACATCATGTTGTGGCTTTACAAGGTGCTGGTGAGGCCACTTTTGGAATACTGTGTACAATTCTGATCACCCTGCTATAGGAAAGATGTTATTCAACTAGAAAGGGTGTACAAATAATTTACGAGGATGTTGCCAAGACAAGAAGGTTTCAGTTATAAGGAGAGACTGGATAGGCTGGGTCTTTTTTTCCAAGAGCATCAGAGCTGAGGGGTGACCTTATAGAAGAATCATCACAGAATCTCTATGTGTGGAAAAAGGCCATTTGGCCCAACAAGTCCACACCAACTCTCCGAAGAGTAGCCCACCCAGACCCATTCCACTTCCTTATTACTCTACATTTCCCCTAACTAATGCACGTAACCTACACATCTCTGAACACTATGGGCAATTTGGCATGGTCAGTTCACCTAACCTGCACATCTTTGGACTGTGAGAGGAACCCAAAATGCCCGGAGTAAACCCACGCAAACATGGGGAGAATGTGCAAACTCCACACAGATTCCACAGGCTGGAACCGAACCCAGGTCCCTGGCGCTGTGAAGCAGCAGTACTAACCACTGAGCCACCATATGAGGGTCATAGATAGGTGAATAGCCAAGGTCTTTCTTCAAGGCTAGGGGAGTCCAGAATTAGAGGCCATAGATTTAAGGTTTTGAGGAAAAAGCTATTAAAGTGACCTGAGGGGCAACTTTTTCACACAGAGGGTGGTGCGTGTATGGAATGAGCTGCCAGATGAAGTGGTAGAGGCGTATACAATTGCAACATTTAAAAGACATTTGGACAGGTGCATGAACAGGAAAGGTTTAGAGGGATATGGACCAAATGCAGGCAAATGGGTCTAGTTCAGTCTGTGATACCTGGTCAGCATGAATGGTCTGTTTCCGTGCTGTATGACTCTATTACTTTGTTATTAGCTACTTTATAAAATGTATTTTCATATAATTCTTTAAATGTACTTTAAAGGGAAAAACAACTAATGTATTTTTACATGAACCTTTACTGTCAAGTGTTTACCTTTAATTTATAGCCCTCAGCCCTACCCTGGAAATCCATATGAAACCATCAGGGGTTAACTGGTAGTCTTCCTACATGGCAAAGGATTCTCTCCAGCTATTAGGAAAATGGCAGTGGAGGGAGGAAGAGCACCTATTAGCCACTTAAGTGATTCAACTGGACTCCTGGGAGAGTTAGCCATCTGTTACCTTCTCCTGTTGTAAAAATGATACAGCAGTAAGGACATAAACAGCACACAACCAAACACCTTTCTGAACCATTTTCTACCCTTCCCATCTACATCCCATTCAAAGAAAAAGCCCTAATTCAGCCCTTATTTCAGTGGTGTTAATGGTAAATATCTAACAAAAAAACTTCTGAATTCATTCAGCAAAGCAGAGACGAGAGGTCAAACAGAAATCTAAAATGAGATCTTACAAGCTTCAGTAAAATGTTCATCTTTTTAGGAAATAATATTACTCTGCAATGATTGAAGGTAAGGGACAACTAGAATTGAGAAAGAAACTTACCAGTGTTGATTTAAAACAATGTATTTTTTAACCATTAGATTAATAATAATTGCATCCATTAAGCAATTTATCAGCTTCAGGGAGATTAGCATGGGCTAAGTTGTGATTTGGTCAGACAGTACAAATAAGGACTAAAAGCAAGTGTGAAATAAACTTTATGGTGCTTACCAATTAAGAACACACTGAAGGCTGAGATTTAGTTTGCTCATTCCAAATTGAGTCATGTTGAGCAGGCAGATATTGATTCTCCCAACAAAGAAGTGAAATAATTAGAGAATGGAAGCATTGACAAGTAATGGCAGGGGGTGGGGGGTGGAAATCAACCCATGGTCTAGAATGGCATCATATTTCTACTCTCTGCAAGCAAGATGCCAAGTGAGCAAAGGCGAACACAAAAAGGTCAAAAGAACAAATAAAGACTAAAAAACATACTCAGAAAATACCTCCTTTATAAAAGACATTAAAATCATTCAATGACACGTATATCTATTTTAATCTCAAAAACATATTATGCAGGTTTGGAGGAGATGAGGGGTAGTGTGAACACAAGAAAACAGAGGGAAAGAAAGACCATAAGAAATAGGAGCAGAAATTAGGCCATTCAGCCCATCGAGTCTGCTCTACTATTCAATCATGGCTGATAAGTTTCTCATCCCCATTCTCTCACCTTCCCCGTGTAACACTTGTCCCCTTGACAATCAAGAACCTATCTATCTCAGTCTTAAATACACTCAATGACCTTGCCTCGGCAGCCTTCTGTGGCAGTGAATTCCATAGATTCATCACTCTCTGGCTGAAGAAATGAAAGACAAATGTTATGTTTGTATAAATAAGCAATTTACATTAGGGGTATTTTTGAGTTTGCAATACAGTTGCAGGCAGACTGCAGCGGTTCAAGAAGACAGCTCACCACTATCTTATCAAGGGCAACTAGGGACAGGCAATGAGTGTTGACCAGCCAGTGACACCCACATCCCACAAAAAAAAGATTAAATAAAAGAAAAATAGCAAGTCAGCACTCTGCTTTACATTTCTTTTGATTTCTAAATCCATTGAAGCATTAGTCTGGTCGCTGCCTGCATTCTAACAAGGAGAACATTTACAATTATATCATTCACAGCAAAGTATTTTATACCCCTACAACACTGTGAGCATTTTAGTCAGGCAATTCTCATTGCGCAATGATGACTAAGTAAGCAGCATGGCATTCTGGAAATTGCAAATGCTAGTAAGTACCAGTACAAAATCTGTACTGCAGGAACAGGCATCTTCTACCATAACTACAGCAGGAGATCAGTGAAATCCTGGAGAAACAGCATGATCAAGCCACAGTCAACACTTCACAAAGGGGTTTTTATGATTTCTCATTGCGAAAATTTATTTCATTTTTCATTAATTCTACATGGTTCCAATTTAGTCAACAAACCTTGGGAATTAAGTACATGACAGCACCAACTCAAAAGCATGGAACCCAATTGATGAAGAACACGATGATTTCTTTCCTATTGTCTATCTTCTCAAATGACACATCATGTGGTATTTTCCCAGATAACCATTCCTGATACCTTGTGGGACTTGCCACCTCAGGCAGTATGTTGTATTGGGTGACATTGTTTTAACCAACAGTTGTCGGTCTTTGCTTTGTCTTGGGCCTATCTATCGATTAGTGATAAAGGATGCATCACTATACAGTATTTACAGAAGCTGCAATCTTCTTGGACAGCAAGATAATTTACTGCAATTGCAATAAATACAACCAGGTTAGATATAATTACAAGGAACCTAGGGAGCCAGTACACATAAATCTGTTATTCATAAAGCTATCTCCACACTGACCATGTGACAGCAGTAAAATGATGAAGCCAATGAAACATCAAAACCGCTTCTGAGCCATTACGTTAAGTAACATCTCATTCCAAGCTTTTTTTTACCCCAGTAGTTAAACCATTCTACAATCATGTATATAATTATACGACATTTACTAATATACCAACAGCCTCAAGTCTCTGACCTCACAAATGTCCTTAATTTCATTCCTGGAAGACAGTTGCTCCACTGAACTAAGTATTTGCTTTCTTATGATGTTCTGGAATAGGCAGTTGTTTTCTAATTGGAATAGGTAGTAGTAGTGGCTCTTTTTTTTTGCAGTTTCTTGGATGCATCTACCAGGCTTTTCTTGATCATATCTTGGATCAATGGGATGTTGGTCTGGCTCCCTTGGAGTTTATATCTCCCTAAAGTTGTTGATCATACTAGATGTCTTCAATCACCCATTGTCGTCCTTGCTTGAGCAGTGAAGGAAACCTTTCCATACTTTCAATCATGTTAATGAAAGATTGCTACTCTCTCAACACTATCCCAGTCACTGGCTTTGAATGTCTCATTTTAGAAGACAAAGAACTGAACTCTTCCTTCATTCCTGTGAAATCTATCCCTTCCTCCATTTTGCTAATATTAAACAGCTCTCTATGCCAACATTAGCAATCTCACTCAATTCTTTCGTCAGTTTGGTTTCTATTATGAGTCTGGGAAGTCCAGTGAAGTCTTTTGCTGGTTACTTTTGACTGACTGGTCAATATCAGTCTGTTCATGGACCAGTGTTTGAACAGCTGTTTACTTCTGGGCCAGCTGTTCTCTAGGAGGTTCCCGACTCCTTTAACTCTTCTGATGAAGCTCAGGTCGAGACACGTAAGCAGACTCAAAAGTGAAGTCGGTTATGTGAAAATCTTAAAAATTCTCATCTCTTATTAACATTGTTATTGTAATATAACTTTTTGCATTCCAATGCTTCTGTCACTTATTTCACCAGGTAGTCCTATGAGGAAAGGCTGCAACTCTGCTTCTTTAGTCACAGTTACTGGTTTGATAGAATAGGAACATTTGCTCCTGTACCAACAGCATATCCAGTGGTAGAAACAAAAACAAAAGTTGCTGGAAAAATTCAGCAGGTCTAGCAGTGTTTGTAGACAGAAAGTAGAGTTAACATTTCAGGTCCAGTGACCCTTTTTTTTTGTCCAATGGCAGAAACAAGTTCTGGCTCTTCTGGCTTGTCTAGTTTAGCTATTTCTCCTGGGAATGCCTGAGGAATCTTTTCCAATGGAGGTATTTTGTCAAATCTAGTTATAGTTTACAATGATGATGAGCATTCTACTGAATAGACCTTTTTATGTGTGTGATCATGAATACTCCACTATTCTGAAACTTATGTCTAATCTTCTGCATATCATCTGAAAGTGACCTACAACTTAAAAAATATTAATTCCCTCAGTGACAATTGGACATCATCAATGTCTATAAGTCCTATTGCACCACAGTAGTTAGACTGTATTTTTGCAACTCGTTGATACCTGTGTACAGAAGGTTACATGCATCTCTAAAGTATCCATTCCTTTATAAAAGTAAGATGCTATGTTATCAGCTTTAGCAATGTTGTTCTTCTCATTTCAGGATCTGTCCACGTCTTCTTGGCTTCTGATTTCATCACAATTTGAATAGCTTTCTTCAAAGTCAAATCTGCTTTGGATTGTTAAAAGATCTGACAAAGTTTTATCAAAAGTTTGAAGAACAGTTCTGTCAGTTAGGAATTCTGTTATAAGGGTTCTAGATTCAATTTTCCAGTCATTTGAGGAGATCATTAATGACCACATTCATATAGCTCCATAAGTCAAACTTTTCTCCGAAATCTTGCTCATGCGAAAATGTTCTTAAATTGAAGTAATTACCAAAAGCTCCAAGAACACCTTCAAAAGTGTCTATATTCTCCTTGATGTATTTCTCTGTTAATAACACCATCCATAACTGAACCCACTGAATATAATAATTGCTCAGTTTCAGTTTTATTGTTTAATTTTAAGGCAATATGTATCTTAAGAATTGTTTTTCCATGGAGTTCAATCAATATGCTGACCTCTGATCTTGAATGTACTGGCAAGTATGATATATTTTTCCTTTTCCCCTCAAGGTGGCGATTCTTTTTATTACTGAAAAGGTATTTCAAATGTGAACAATTTCAATATTGATTTAAATCTACTTATTGTTTAAGACATGATGCTAGTTTTAAATTGAATGACAATAGAGTTTGCTAAACTCTGCATCACAACAGTGCTGCAGTATTTCCTTTCTTTGCCCGTCTCTTTAACGCTTTTACTATATTGAATTCTTCAATAAATCTTCAAGTTGTATTATGGGTTGTTCTGTCGCAATTAATTGCTTTCAAGCTTTTCAAATTTGATTTTTTTGTAATATTTCCTCACCATTTTCAGGGTTTTATCAAAATGGCAGCTACCCACTTCTCATGATTCGGAGATGCCGGTGTTGGACTGGGGTGTACAAAGTTAAAAATCACATAACACCAGGTTATAGTCCAACAGGTTTAATTGGAAGCACACTAGCTTTCGGAGCGACGCTCCTTCATCAGGTGATTGTGGAGGGCTCGATCGTAACACAGAATTTATAGCAAAAATTTGTAGTGTGATGTAACTGAAATTATACATTGAAGAATTGATTGTCTGTTAAGCCTTCATGAATGAAGAAGGGCTCATGCCCGAAACATCGGTTCTCCTGCTCCTTGGATGCTGCCTGACCTGCTGCGCTTTTCCAGCAACACAATTTCAAGCCACACAATTAGCCTCACAATCATTGTAAAAGTGTTGATCCATACTGAAGTGCAAAGAAAATTGATGCAATTGTTTAAAAAAGGTATTTTTTGTGCAGCTGGCCACTGAGTGTTTCAAATATAATTAGAGCAGTTTAAATCTACAATTAACACAATAAACTGAACATGTTATAGACGCTTTGGCTCTATAACTTCTAAGACTGCAACCAGCTGCTCCTTTCCCATCTATCAAATACGATTAACAGAGGAGATTAGGCAGAGCATAGATAGTTGACCAGTAGCTCTCCTATCTGTCTCTTTTCTTTTGCTTCTTAGCTGGTTTCATATCTCTTCAAATGGTAGGGGACACCAACAGAAATCTCTTCACACTTCATCTTAACATTGCAAAGCCTGTTGGTAATGTGGCTTTCATCAAACAAAAACCCTGCAGGATGAATGGCTCCCAAGCCGAAAAAATAGATCAGAGTTACAGTGGCTTGACAGTGTTGGGAGCAAAGTCTAACCATGTTGTTCCCCTGATACGAGTACAAATTACTCAACCTCTTCACAGTATTCCAGACGTGGTATGACTAGTGCCTTGTATAGTTTCAGCAAAACCTCCCTATTTTTATACTGTCCAGGTCGTTCTGCTATACATGCATTTTCTTAATGCAGATTTGCGATAACGCAATTGACAAATTGGGGACACTGTTTCTCTTGCATGAACTTTTAACACGTGTTGGTTATAATGCAATTCTGGCCCCATTATTTTAAACGGTGCTGCTGTTACACGATTTTCTTATAACACGAGATTGCACGAGAACGGAATTACCATTTTACAGCAGAACTTCACTTGAAATAAAGGCAAACATCCCATTTGCTTTCCTTATTACCCAATGAGATTGGATATTAGCTTCTTGTGACTCTTAGACAAGGACTCCCAAATTCCTCTCTTCCAATAGTTTTCTGCAGGTTTTTCTCCATTTAAATAATATTTAGCTCCTCTGTCCTTTGTGCCAAACTGCATAACCTCACATTTTCACAAATTATAATCTGCCATGCCTTTGCCCACTCGCTTAAACTGTAAATTGGTTGTTTGTACAGCTATTAGCACAAGGGGAGGCGATGGCCTAGTGATACTATTGCTGGACTGTTAATCTAGAGACCCAGGTAATGTTCTTGCGACTGAGGTTTGAATCCCACCACAGCAAGTAGTAGAATTTGAATTCAATAAAATCTGGAATTAAGAATCTACTGATGACCATGAAACCATTGTCGATGGTCAGAAAAATCCATCTGGTTCACTAATGCACTTTAGGAAAGGAAACTGCCATCATTACCTGTTTGGCCTACATGACTCCAGACTCTCAGCAATGACCCAACAGACTCTTAACTGCCCTTTGGGATAGGCAATAAATGCTGGCCTATCCAGCGATGCCCCCATCCCATGAATGAATAAAAATATATTCAGGGTTGTTCTGGAAATGCTGCTAAATCTCAGAATTACACCCAACAAATGGACACATCTTCCTGCCTATCAGCATTTTGTCTACTTAATCTAAAATACTCTCGTGTTACAAAGAACTGAAGGAGCATGCAAATTGTAGTTGTTCAGAAGAGTACAGTTAGAATGACAAATCAAATGTCACTATTGAATTAAAGAAAATTAATATTTCATACAGTTAGAATATTAGAACCAAATGGTTGGTTTAAACAGAATACTAAAGATATTAGGGAATAACAGCTGTAACTGAATAACAGTTATACGGGAAGCACACTGGGTATGGACTCACTGTGACAGAATGTAAGTGAACACAGTTTGTAACAGCTACTTGTTAATGTGACAGCTCACCCTCCAGGCAGTGAGATAACTTTAACTGCTCATTATTTCTTTGTGGTACTGTTTCTCTTCCCTGTGCATCATTTTTTCCATGCATCTAAGTTGGCTACATTGATTTCCTTAATCATTCATATCAGTCATTAATCTACTGTATATATTTATTTTGATCACCAACAATTAACCATGTATTCTTTTCTAAGGAAAAGAACATTTTTATTTTAAGAAATATTGTACCACGAGAAGGGTTTTCCCAGCACTGGGATGTCAGGTTGTGATAGCAGGAAGATAGGAAAATAGCAGAGGAAGTGGGAAGCATGCAGATCAATTGCATGCTGATACTGAAATGAGCACGAATACAGGTAATTAAGGTGCCAAATCAGGCACATCTTCCTGCCTATCAGCATTATGTCTACTTTCTCTAAATGCTGCCAGCTTTGGCTCCCAGAGGTTCCTTACATCAAAGAGGGCTCCATGATGAGGCAACACATTCTTGCAGCCCCAGTAATCCACTGGAGGAGGTTCCTCCAATTGGAACCCGTCCAGTCAGCCTGGTCTGAGTATTGATTTTTAAATTATCTCTCTATGGGTGCTGCCACATAAAGGTGCCAAATTCCAATTAACCTCAGCAGCGCCTGTCTCTGCTAGTGGGGCTGCTAAGCCTCTAGAGCTGCCAGCCTTCTATGCATATTGGGTGCCTACTCACCATCTTAAATAGATGGCAAAAATGGAAGCAGACCATTAGGTTTAATAGGTCCTCCGGTCTGACTGTCAGTTAGGTTTGGGTCTTCCATTTGTCCCCATTGTCAGGGTCTGAAAACCAGTGGGAAATATTGAGGTATAGGAGTCAGAATGTCAGACATAACACACATGGGTCTATTCATTGATCTGATAATCAATTCTTGTGCAACAGTGCAAATCTGATATAATTACATACAAGGTCAGTAGATACCTGGATGTACCTGCAAGTCCCATTCCAAGCCATACACTACTCTGACTTGGAATTAGGTGTGGTTCAAGAAGGCTGTTCACCTTCATTTTCAATAAGCTAAAACGAATTACTGATGGATGAGACCATGAACTAATTTATTGTTTCGACAATCTGGAAGAGTCTATCACTAGCCAATTATGGTTGTCCAGGGCATTAGGGATGGGCAATAAATGCTGGACCAGCCAGCGATGCCCACAACCTGTGAAATAATAAAACAAATTAAACTTACCTCATTCATGTTTGGACATTCATATTAGTTAAGGAGCAACATTAAAACACAGCAACATAGCTAATTAAAATACAACATTGGATAATGTTTTTGTTCATATTTTCAACAGGCAGTCCTACATTTCAGACAATCAGAACAATTCAGAAAATAGCAAAAGGGCAGATCTTTCTTTTTGCACTTCACAACGCTCTTTAATGAGTGGTACTGCATAGGGGATATCAGACAAAGGTTATTCCAGTGCCCTGCAGAGACAGAGATAATGAGATGGTAGTACCATCCTCAGGACTTGCATGGTTTATGAGTGGACAGAGTAGCAGGACAACTTGCCTTCAAGCAAACTTCATTTGCTTATTCAACAGTAAAAGTGGCTTCAAGACATAGTTGGAGAGAAAATTAAAGTACATGTTCTTCAATGATAAAAGGCTTCATTATAAATAAACAATTTCTGTAATTATGTTTGTGAACCTGTGTAAAAAATTAATTCTGCTTAAATCAGTGGAATAAAATTTGGACATGTGCTATAATTGGCTAGTGATTGGATCCTCAAGTATAAATTGAAACTATAAATTAGTTCATGGTCTCGTGCATCAGTAATTAGTTTTAGCTTATAGAAAATGATTTTTAAAATTGCAGGATGACTAAACTATCAAATAGGGAACAGAATATAATTGTTCTTGATGATCATGGTATATGTCATTGATTTAGACTTGTGTGGGGGACCTAAGAGAGATGTTTGCAGATCAGCAGATCAAACAAAAATTGGTTATGTCATTGATAGTGAGGAAGAAAACATTTAATTGTTGGAAGACATCAATGAAGTTATGTGGCTGAAAAGAGAAAACTGGAATTCAATCCAAAGACATGCCAGGTAATTCTTTGGAGGAGATCAAACAAGGAAGGGAATACACAATGATGTAAATGTGGTAAATGGTCAGACACTGATATATATATATATATACAGCAGCAGATTATCTTATGTCTGCTACATTCCTCTGAAAGTAGCAGAACAGCTTGGTAAGATGGTTACAATAACATATAGAATACTTATCAGCTGAAATATTAGAGTTACCCTGGAGCTATATAAAGCACTAGTTAATCCATAGCTAGCCATTCTGGTCACCACTTTACAGGAAGGATGCAATCGCATTATAGAAGATACAGGGAAAAGTTAAGTTCAATGTTGATACACAAATAGAAGTGGTGGAACTCAATCTGGAATAGAAAGCTAATGACAATGATGGTGACCATGACAAATATCAATGATTACCGTAATAACAAACATGTTTACAAATATTCTTTAGGGAAGAAAATTTGCCATCCTTACTTGGTCTGACTTACACGTGACCCCAGAGCAATGTGTATGATTCTTAACCATCCTCTGAAATGGTCTAGCAAGCCATTCTGCTCAGGAGCAATTAGGAAAAGGCATCAAGTGTTGGACTGAGCAGTGACATTCACAGTCCATGAAAGAATATTATGATTGTTATCTTTGCAACAAAGGAACCTGATGGAAAATTTAACTGAGATGTATCAAATTATGAATGGCCAGGACTTCTGAGTGGATCAAATAGACTTATTTCAAGAAGTCAGTAACCGGGAGACAAAGATTGAAAGAGCTTGGTCCAAGAATTATAATTAGTAAGTTTGCAGATGACACCAAAATTGGAGGTGTAGTGGATAGCAAAGAAGGTTACCTCAGATTACAACGGGATCTTGATCAGATGGGCCAATGGGCTGAGGATTGGCAGATGGAGTTTAATTTAGATAAATGTGAGGTGCTGAATTTTGGGAAAGCAAATCGGAGCAGGACTTATACACGTAATGGTAAGGTCCTAGGGAGTGTTGTTGAATAAAGGGACCTTGGAGTGCAGGTTCATAGCTCATTGAAAGTGGAGTCGCAGGTCAATAGTGAAGGTGGCGTTTGGTATGCTTTCCTTTATTGGTCAGAGTATTGGGTGCAGGAGTTGGGAGGTCATGCTGTGGCTGTACAGGACATTGGTTAGGAATATTGCATGCAATTCTGGTCTCCTTCCTATTGGAAAGATGTTTTGAAACTTGAAAGGGTTCAGAAAAGATTTACAAGGTTGTTGCCAGGGTTGGAGGATTTGGGTTATAGGGAGAGGTTGAATACGCTAGGGCTATTTTCCTGGGAGCATCGGAGGCTGAGGGGTGACCTTATAGATGTTTATAAAATCATAACGGGCATGGATAGGATAAATTGACAAAGTCTCTTCCATGGGGTGGGGGAGTCCAGAACTAGAGGGCACAGGTTTAGGGTGAGAGGGGAAAGATATAAAAGAGACTTCGGGGGCAACTTTTTCATGCAGAGGTGGTACGTGTATGGAATGAGCTGCCAGAGGAAATGGTGGAGACTAGTACAATTGCAACATTTAAAAAGGCATCTGGATGGGTAATATGAATAGGAAGGGTTTGGATGGATATGGGCCAGGTGCTGCCAGATGGGACTAGATTGGGTTGGGATATCAGGTCGGCATGGATGAGTTGGACTGAAGGGTCTGTTTCCTACTGTACATCTCTATGACTCTAAGTAGAAAAAGTTGAGGATAGTTGATTTTTTACCCAGAATACATTGAGAATCCAGAACACTGTTTGAAAGCCTCATGGTAATTTTTAAAAACTAAAATAAGCTGGGCGAGATGAAGTCCCATTGTCTACAAAGGTACTGACAAGTGGTGCAAAGTGGAATTAGGTTTGGAAGTATTTTCCTGGATGACACAGACAAATATCCTCCTCCTGTGCTGATACTATGCAATTAACAGAACAGAAGGCCATTTGGCCGATCTTAACTATGCCAGCCAAGAAAACACTTACCAACTTAATTCCACTTTCCGGCTCTTAATTATCTCCTTGAAGGTAAAACACTTCAAGTGCAGGATGAATCTGAACTTGCCAGTTATAGCCCCATCAATCTACTTTGAATCATCAACTAGGTCTTGGACAATGTCCTTGACAGTTCAATTGAGCAGCACTTACTCAGCAACAGACAGTTCACTGATGCTTTGTTTGGGTTCTGCAAGGGATGATTCAAATCAAGATATTAATCAGTACTTGGAATAAACACAGACAAAAGAGCTAAATTCCAGAGATGAGGCAAGAGAAAATGTCCTTAACATGAAAGGAGTATGAGAGTGGGTGTGGTATCTATGAGTCCTCGCACAAATGAAAATTGAGGGAATGTGCTCCACTGAGTGGAGTCATACATTTTTAGATTAGGTTAGATTCCCTACAGCGTGGAAACAGGCCCTTTGGCCCAACCAGTCCACACCGACCCTCTGAAGAGTAACCCACCCAGACCCATTTCTCTCTGGCTAATGCACCGAACACTATGGGCAATTTAGCATGGTCAATTCACCTAACCTGCACATCTTTGGACTGTGGGAGGAAACCCACACAGACACGGGGAGAATGTGCAAACTCCACACAGTCGTCCGAGGCTGAAATTGAACCTGGACCCTGGCATTGTGAGGCAGCAGTACTAACCACTGAGCCATCATGCTGCCCCAATAACACTAAAGAAGATAGCTGAGGTTGCTGGGATCAAACATCATAGTTCCAGGACATCACTTCAGGAGTTTCTAAAGGTTTCATCGGAGGCTAGTTCACCTTCAGCTGTTTCAGCAATAGCCATCCTCCATTAATGTCAGATGTGTGGAAATTGAAACAAATACTGAAGCCATCTATGCTCACATGCACCAAGACCTAGAAAGGATTCAGACTATGACTAACAAGTGGCAAGTAACATTTGTTATGTGTCAGGCAAAGGCAATCTCCAATGATAGAATCTATAAATTCAATGTCATTATCATTGCTTAATACTCCATCATCAACATTATGAGAGTTACTATTGACAAGCAGCTGAATTGGACCAATCAGAGAAATACCACTTCGACAAGAGCAGGTCAGAGGCTGGCAATTCTGTGGCAAGTAGTTTTCTTCCTAACTCTCCAAAGTCTGTGCACCATCTACAAGCCACAAGTCAGCAAAGTGGTGACATACTCCCTGCTTGCCAGCAATGCACACATCAACACCACCAAAGAAGTGCAACACCATCCAGAAAGCAGCCTGTTTGATTAGTACTCTTTGCATCATCTTAAACATTCACTTTTTCACCATCAGTATGCAGTGACAATAGTATATACCATCTACATGATGCATGCAGCAACTTGCCAACCCTCCTTTGATAGCATCTTCCAAACTCTCGACTTCTACAACTTAGGACAAAAGCAATAAACACTTGGAAGCATTACCATCCATAAGATCACCTCTAAGTAGCAATCCATCCTGACTGGATTTCTTCATTGTCACTAGCTTAAAATTCTGAAGCAACTTCCCTAACTGCATTGAGGATATACCTACATCACATAACTGCAATGGCTGAACAAAGCATTTCACCATCTTACTCCCAGGGGCAATTTAATGTGGGTAGGAAATGCTGGCCTGCACAACAATGTTCATATCATAAGACTATATGAAGCTAAAAAGGACTGTTCCATGAAGCAATCATTTTTGGCTGTTCCTGTTCCATTAAATTTATTTAGTCTCATCTCAATGCTAATTACTTTCCTCCATGCACAACCTTTGCCAATCTACAGTTGAAACTCTTCCGGGACACCCTGTCACTTTAACAAATCCCAGTTTTCCTGGTCTTAATCACTTCATTTTAATCATGACTAAAAAATCCCTCTGCACATCCATATCCTCTCAGGATAGTTTTTAGGCCTTCTGCTTTATCCATAAAAAGCAGACCAAATAATTCCCAGATCTCAGCTCCCTCTTCTGCCTTGCTGAACAACTTCTCGCATTGAGCATTTTATCCTTCATTTCATTTTTCCTTAAGTATGTTTCTACTATATTAATATTATTTCTGCCATCTCTTGTTCAATTCTTCAAAGACCACTTTATTTATTTTCCTATTGGTTATGTATTGACATTTCTCCCTCCCCTTGTTTTATACCTTTTCAAAATCTATTCACTTGTAATGCCAAACACTAATGATGAAGAGCCTAGAACATTTTTGTTCTTTTCTCTCCATAGAATCTGACTGACCTTTCCATTGTTTTCTGTTGTTGCAGGTTACTATGATACTGTTAAGAATAACTTTATGTTTAATTTAGAGCTTGTATTGTATGTGTTAAGAAGAGGAAGACATGGTTTCATTTTGTAGAGTTATTTTGGGCTTCATACAAGGACTCCAAAGACTTTCTTGTTTACATGCATTTTACACCCTTGAGCTTTGAGCATTAAAAATAACCATGGAGAGGAAAAATAACTGTGTTATTACCTAGCAACAGGGGTCCAGGGTCTCAGAGGGAGAACAATCCAGGAAGTCAGTCAGGGGTGTGTGGCAGAGAAAAGACTGCTGGAAGCTAATATTAGGAAAATTGCATCTTTGCTTTGAAGTATCAAGTAACATTGAGTTTGTGAGTTTTGAGAAGATTTGTAGCTCAGGTTGAGGTTCTGGATGTAAGTTTGCTCACTGAGCTGGACGATTTAGTGAGTTTAGCTTGCAGTTTGTTTTAGGTGTCAGAGAGACAATAAGTTTTTAAAAAGCAATACACCTCAAAAGGAAAATGGTTATAGCCATACCAGTCTGGACTTGAGCAAGAAACCCTAAAGATGGTGGTGACTCTTCAGTAAGGTGTGGGTACTTTTAAGAATATTACTAGGATAAAAAAGAATAATATGAATTTGGTTTTTTTTCAAGGATGTGTGCAATGAAATGTATCTAACCCTTTTGTCTCATGTAAATATAATTCATGTTATTTTTGTTTATTAAACATTTTATTATTTCTGTTATAGGTACACTGGCAGACTCTTGTTAAATAACTGACCAGCATATTCAATCCCATCTATCTATCTCCGAGAAAAAGAACAGGAAATAACATCACTGAGACAGAAAATCTCACCCAAGGAAATCTAAACACATAAATAGCAAGCAAGACATAATGCCAGTACTTTACTACAGGTTCACTTATGTTACTTAGTATGGTGATGAATGTCTGAAAACAAACTTTCCAGCTCAGTGAGCAAACTTACATCCAGAACCTCAACCTGAGCTACAAATCTTCTCAAAACTCATTGACCACCACAGTTTAAACAAAGTACAAAATTTGGCCTTTCAAGCTAAGTTTTCAAGTTTTCAAGCTAAGTTTCATTCAGGGATCTGACTTAGCCAGAATTACAGCATTACATTTTGAAAGATAATTAATAAAACTTGTGTAATAGGTGGAAAATATAAATTAACATTTTTAGTTTAACATATATTAATTTTTGTTTAATCACATTGTTGTTTATTTCTCCATTCATCAAGAAAACCAGTACAGTTCATACATGGGAACACCACAACCTGCAAGCCACACACCATTTTGACTTGTAATTATATTGCATGTCCTTCACTTTCACTGGGTCAAAATCCTGGAACTCCTTTCCTAACCACACTGTGGGCATTCCTCCACACCAAGGACTGCACTGATTCAAAAATGTAGCTTCCAACTATCTATTCCAGGGCAATTAGGGATGGGCAATGAATGCTGACCTCCTCATGACCTCACATCCCATGAATATTTTTTAAAAACTTAATAGCAAATATCTGTATTATGCCTAACATTCAATATATTTCCCACAGAATGTATCCACAAGATCCATTTCCTACAGAATTTAAATGAATGAGAAAAAGAATTTCAAACCAAATTCTGTTGTTCTATATTAAGTACCACTGCATCACTGAGGGCTAAAATTGACCATGGACACCACTTGAAGCAGATTTGCATCAATTTGAACATACTGGAGAGTTTGAATATCCATTCTGACATATCTAGCAGACTCTACAGCAAAAACATTGACTTAGTCAATTATTACACCACCTCGTGATCACACTAATTATAGAAACATTCGAATGGGAATAGTCCATTTAGACTCTCAAGCTTGTTCTGTCATTTTATGAGATCATGGCAGACTTGCAATCAGAATTCTATGTAACCACCTTGCTCCAAAACTCTTACTACATTTGGTTAACAAATATCTATTAATCTCCGATTTAAAATTAATAAATGATCGAGCATCAGTTGTACGTTATGAAAGAGAATTCCAAACTTCTACCATCAGTCGTGTTCAGATGTTTTCCTAATTTCATTCCTCAAAATGTCGAACTCTGATTTTAATACCATTCCCTCCAGTTCTAGTCTACCCAATTAATAGAAACAATTTATATCGACCATAACCTTTCAACTTAATATCTTGAGAATTTCGATCAAATCACCTCCTGACCTTCTAAATGCCAGGGATTGCAATCATTTTCCAAATTAAACTTGAGGAATCTTCTGGTAAATGTAAACCTAAGATGTTGTCCCCAGGCCTACTAAAAAATCTCCAGGCATTGTCTAACAAAAGATTTGTTTAGCTGAAGCATGACTTATACATCCTTGAATCAGAGTCCTGTACATATAAAGGCCTTCATTCTATTAGTTATTTTGATGACCTTGTATACCTGCATGACATTTTAATGAAAATGTACGTTAACATCCCACACTCTCATATCTTTGCATTTCCATTCTTTCAGCTTTTCATGATGAGTACACTATTCTATCCTTGTTCTCATCCTTTGAGAAGATAATGAGTAATGCCAGAAACAGCAGGAAATAATCTATTAACAGAAAGTGATATAGTCAAATTCATGCTGAGCTAGGGAATGCACAGCACAAACTCAGTTGCAAAACCAATAAAAGGTAACTTAAGCATTTAAGCTTATTCAACTGGGACTGTACATTTCCACTAACATAAGCAAATGCAAATCTAAACTCTTGGTACATTGTACTCCTTATACGTAGAGCTTAAAGTTTCTAGATTTCTAACAATCTCCTTGTAACTCTAATCAACAGAAAACCTGTGAAATCTTTTGGAAACTGTAAAAATGCTTCATAGAAGGCCTGTGCAATTTAAGCCCTAATATTTATATCATAACTACAAAAAAAGCCCTCGGTAGACAAAGGATCCCTACATTACAGACTATAACGAAGACATCAGCCTTGACAAACCCATTTGGATAAACCTATATCTATGTAATCAAGTTTGAGGTTTCAGTCCTACTCCAGTGATTTGACAGATAATTTGGAGAAAAAAAAATTCAGTACAATGATGAGAGGTATGACATTGCAACAAAACATTTATTCATTCATTGGATGCAAGTGTCACTGGTTCGGCCAGCATTTATTACTGATTCCTAGTTGTCCTTGAGAAGGTGATGGTAAGCTGTCTTCTTGAACCACCCAATCTATTTGGTGCAGGTAGATAAACAGTGGTGTTAGGGATGGAGGTTATGGATATGGTACCAATCAAGTGGATGCTTTATCCTGAATGGTGTCCTGATTTGGAGCTGCACTTATCTAGGCAGATAGAGACTTTTTATTCCACTCTTGATTTGTGCCTTGTAGATGACGGACAGGCTTTGGGAAGTCAGGAGGTGAGTTACTCATTGCAAGTTTTTTATTTGCTCTTGAAGCCACTGTATTTATGTGGCTGTTCAAGTTCAATTTCTGGTCAATGGTACCCCTCAAGATGTTGGTAACAGTGTAGTGATAGTAACACAACTGAGTGTCTTGAGGCGATGATTAGATTCTGTCTTGTTGATCAATATGTTTGGCTTTAAAGTACACATGAAAAATTGCTGAATCTGCACTACTAATTGGTCTCTTGAAACCAGTGCCTACTTTTCCTCTTCCCATTCTATCTTTTAATTCAAAGTCTTTCAAACCTCTCCTATGTTTTCTCCTGAGTATGCCTGCTATTATCTCTGGAACATCAGTCACATGTGAAATTCCTCTATTTATGTAGATTCTGCTGTCATTAACACATTGATATAGAGGTATCATAAATGTTTAATTCAAGACAACTTATTGTCTTCATACTGCTCTTGCATCAATTTTCAAGTTCACTAAGACTTTGCACATGACGCATGAATTTTATGTACTGAATTTGTTACATATAAAACCACTCAAACATATGAAGGATAAAATTGCAATATTGTCCAATGCTACTAAATATTATTATGACATGCATAGTAAAATAATTTTCCAAATTTCATCAGATATTAAAAATGTGACCTAAAAATGAATCCTACCACTTTTACTGCAGCAGAAGACAGCCTCACTGACAGCTAAAGCACACAATGTGCAGGAACATGCAGTTTGACTTAATTGGATCTACCCTCACAGCCTACAGCAAGAGACTCAATTGAGGCTCAGCATAAAATATTTACCACCAAAGTAGCCATAGTACTTCAACTCCCAGTTTCTGCAGGACGGTGAAAACATTAACAGTTTTAAACATTTGTTTGTCATCTATAATAAACAATTTTAAAATATTTGATAAAAACTGAAAGAACTTTGGAAGCTGCAACTCACAAACAAAAACAGAAATTGCTGGTAAAGCTCTGCAAGTCTGGCAGCATCTGTGCAGAGAAATCAAAATTAACTTTTCGGGTCTGGTGACCCTTCCTCACTTCTGAGGAAGGGTCACCTGACCTGAAATGTTAACTTTGATCTCTCTTCACAACTACTGCCATACCTGTTGAGCTTTTCCAACAACTTGTTTTTGATTAAAATGTTTGAACTAGTTTAAATATAAGACAAAATTGGAACATACCTTCCACATAAATCTTGTCTTGCCTCTGATTAAACAAAAAGCCGTCTCTCAACTATAATAATTTCATCATTTACTAGCAAAAATGGTGCCCTATTTATTCCAATTTCTGCATGGCCTCTCATTACTAAACCATACTTTGTTCTATTATCCACATGGGTACATCAATATAAAATAATAAGAATAATTCTAGCAAGTAATTCCCTTCTTACAACCCCAACATAACCATGATATTTCATTAGTTTAATTACATCTCAAAATCAATAATGATTTTAGTTCTAGCCAAGCACAAATAATGTCTTTTCAATTTGTAGATGCAACATAATTTTACAATTCTGAATTTGTAAATGGATACTTTGCTGATCACCTTGTATCTCACAAGTACTACCACGGATTATTGCACGAACAAAAAAAAGAATTATTTGTTTTCTGTACTGTCCAATTCAAACTTTTTAATCTTATTATTTATTTTAATTGTCCTAAAACTCAGTATCTCTATTTTAGTGGCTCAAGTACTAATCAATTCATCAATTCCAGCCCGTACTTACTCATCTGAATAAAAACTCATGCCTGATTTAATCAACTAATAAGAAAGAAAAGTGTTATTGATTAAAGCATGTCATTCTAAACACATCATTAAACGTTGTTTCCATCTGGATCAGGCCACCTTTCAATTCAGTGAATGTTGAGCAGCTTAAATGTACCCTATTTTACATTAGCTTGGATGGAACAACACTTCTTTCAAATGTTAATTTTGTTGGTGGGTTAGTTGCAACTGATAGATCAAGTACACAGGATTTAAAATTTCCTGGACTGGCCACATTACTTAGCAGGTCTTTGACTTTAATCAATAAGATAATGGCAGCAAAATCTCAGAGAGGTGCTCATTAATTGTTGCTGCAGCAGCTAGTACAATAATACGTATGCAATTCCTGTATAGACATTGACACTAAGAGGAACTGACATTGGCCATTCCTAAGACACATAAGAAGATCTGCTATGACTGGAAGGCCAGTAACATCAGAATTAAGATGACAATTGGCTTTGTGAGTCCATAGGCAGTGGGGACAGCTGTACTCATTGAGTCTTGGGGGGGGGTTAGAACTGAATTTAATCAAGGCCATAGGGATCTTGCCCTCCAGCTGGACAGCAGGCAAAATCCCTGTGTCACCTCCATTGGGAAGGCCCACCATATTAAATGTCTATCAAGCACTTAAATGACCACCATCTAGCCTTTCCCAGAACTAAAGACCCAAGGAGATGGAAATGTTGCCTGCCAACAGTTGCTGGAGATTCAAGGCCCCTGCAGGAGTGGTGGCAGGCACCTATCATAGGCCCAGGATTAACTAGGTACCCAAGGCCAAGCTGAGGGAGGGTAGGATGGGCAGATAAGTGCCCCCCCCTCAATTCAACCAGATTTCAGGTCCATCAATCAGGCATCAAGTGCCTTTGATCAAAGGGCCTCCCACAAGTAAACGTAAGACCATCTCTACTGCTCATTCAATGTCAATAGCTATGGGATAAGATGCTTAAGGGCTTAATTAGGTGGTGATGAAATGACAGAGGGATCCCCATCCTGCACACTCCTAACTTTTTAAATGTCATCCTACCTCTAAATGTGCCACTGGGAAAGGGGCATTAAAATCTGTCCCTTTTCTCTGGCTCTTAATTGAATGGATTCCTTGTAAATTGTCTGGGGTGGATGATCTAGCTAGGCAATAGCTGTTAAATGATTGCTGTTAGGTCTTAAATGGGAGGGTAATTTTTAATGGGTAAAATAAGTTAAAATCTTTGGTGGCAAAAGATACGAACTTGAGGAGAAATGAGAACGAAATACCCCTTTCATAATGAATCGCTGGTAGAGCTGCTCAGAGAGAGGCAGCAAAGAAAAATAGCTTATTTGAAGAAGACGATCATTCTGTGAAAGTCACAATACATGGTGATACATGGAGTTAATGCAACAAGTATAATTGAGGATTAAGTTTCTTGTATCACAGGAATTTCATGTAAATTTCTGTTAGACCCAATTGTGTACGACACAAACCAAAGTTGTGAACTAGAGCACCCTCAGGGAGTTGGCATTTAAACAAAAGCAGATCATCATTCCCCTTTTGTGTACAATCTTCAGTGCAACCAAACTGCACCAAACACTTCTAATTGGACACAAAAATAACTTTCTCTGTCTGACCTAACTGCATTGCCACCAGAATCAATATGCATGAACACAAATTTGTATATGAAGGAACATGGACTAGTCAGGTGAGCAATTGTCTAGATATTCAAGCAGTTTGTAATATGTGGATATCTTTCTTATATTTCCTGAAGGCTGTCTACAACTACAAGAAATGTACACTTGCTAGTGGAAGAACATGTTTGCTGACGGAATTCATTTCCTGTGAGGAGAGTGTATCTTGAGATTGGAGAACATGAAGATAAGTGATGAAGGCAGGATATTGCATGTCTATTTGGATTGCTTGTATTTTTAAGGTGTACCTTAAAAGAGGAGAGAGAGATAGTGAAGTGGGAGAGGTTTAAGGAGTGAATTTCAGAGCTCAGGGCCTCGGTAGCTGAAGGAACAGTCACAACCGATGGAGTAATTAAAATTAGAGATGACAATAAATGAAAATGGGGTGGCACGGTGGCACAGTGGTTAGCACTGCTGCCTCACAGCGCCAGAAACCAGGGTTTAATTCCCACCTCACTGTGTGGAGTTTGCACATTCCTCCTGTGTCTGCGTGGGTTTCCTCCGGGTGCTCTGGTTTTCTCCCACAGTCCAAAGATGTGCAGGTTAGGTGAATTTGCCATGCTAAATTGCCCATAGTGTTAGGTGAAGGGGTATGGGTGGGTTGCGCTTTGGCGGGTCGGTGTGGACTTGTTGGGCCGAAGGACCTGTTTCCACACTGTAAGTAATCTAATCTAGTTATATGTTTCATTGAATGACATTCATAACACTCAGTCTGCCTTGGCTCACACAACCTTCCACTCTTCACTTCACTTGTTATGCTTTTTGGCACCTTTCTCAGGGAATCAAAGTAGCTAAAGGTGATAGTTTGCTGGGCAGGATTGATAAGATAGGAAGCTATGTATTAATGAGGTAAGATGTGCACTTAACTCCCTTTTGACACCTGGCATTTGCACAAAAGTGCAACAGGTTGTTTCTCAACATTGAGATTGGTCTTGTCAGAACTTGCATGGGATTCTGCCACATTTCTTGGCATAACCCATGTCATTCAGGTCCCCATAGATATCTACGCATCATGCCAATGCATGGTCATAAGTACAAAGTGAACTTTGCAAGTCTATTGTGTACAAGCCCTAAGTACAAACTCAAGAGTTCACACAATTATTAGGACACCCAAAGATAACAATTCATGTGGAAAATGTGGCCTTCAAATTCCCAGCTCTGAAAGAACTTTGTAAGGCATGTGGCTGAAAAAGCCACTAGCAGAGGGAATGAACTGCAGCAAAGGCTCATACAACTACAGTGAGCTGTGCACTAACCCAAACAGACCATACACAAGGTGCACCTCAAGCTACCAACTGCTATCACACCAGATCAACAAACCATAATGATCAACAAACCATAATGTTCATGATGAGACAAAGACTGGTGAATATATTGCACATTGTCAATCTCATACAAAATATCAATGGCATCACACCATCCAAAGTATTTGCACAAATTTAAATAATTATCTTCAGTATTGTTTAAGAGAGCCATAGGGGAAAACGCTAATATAGTACCCCTTCAAAATACTTGCCCCACATACATGGGAAGCGATTACAAAACTTACTAACACAAAACTGTGAGTATGTGTCAGTTTACCAATTCCAAGTGCAGGGTCAATGGTGCTGCGGTGCAAACACAATTACTCCATTTAGATGTCACCAGCAGATATGCCAGCACTAGTCACAACCCAGTCAGATGTCAGAAACACCACAGAAAAAGCAGCAGACTATTCAATAAACACTTACAGAACTGAATGTGCAAAAAGAATGGGACACCACTGTTCTGAATTAATGGATTAAAATTTCAGCTCTCTTACTGTAGGGAAGGATCAAGAGGAAAATGCTGAACAACTAGCTCAGAACAAAGCCAAAATTTAGAATACCATCTTTTGAGATGAAGAAATGTTTAGGAAGTGGGTGATTTTTGCCAGCTCACAAAGATGAATGATGAGTTGAAAGAGTAAGAAAAGAGGCAAGATGAGTTACAAGCTCTGCATTATCACTTCAATGAAAAGACTGCCAGATTACAGAAAACAGACCAAGCTGAGCCAGAGCAGCTGCAGAAACTTTAGCTTGAGCTCTCAAAGTATTGCTGAAGAAAACGGCAGACCTGCAAATAAAGTTGGAGATCACTCAGGAGCCAGTCCTTCCAAATGTAAATACTCTAGTGAAACAGTTCAAGCAGGACAGAAAAGAAACCAAACAAACACTGAAGTAGCAAATGGATGAGGTCCAGTCTTCAAAGGGCGTTCATCAGGAATTAATAAACTATTATTTTGTTTAAAACAATAAAACACATTACTAGTTACGAAGCAGGCATTGCAGCAAGCCAACTGATATTTGGATGTTTGAAGCTTGCATGGTTTACACCAGACTACCAACCAGGCAGAGTTCAATACTGTATACACAACACATGGAGTCTTTAAATGTGAGCTCTCTTAAAGACAAGATATACACACAACATTCCCTTCCTTTCTTCTAAAAGCAACATTAGCTATTTACGATAATGTGAGCCTACGAGGCTGTCTGTAACATATACATGATTTGCTGAGGTTGTGAGGTGACTGTCTGGAAGTGCCATTGATTGTCATGGTCATTAATGATATTGTATGTCATTATGATTAGATTAGATTCTCTACAATGTGGTAACAGGCCCTTCGGCCTAAGAAGTCCACACCGACCCTCCAAAGAGTAACCCACCCAGACTCATTCCCCTACATTCACCCCTGACTAATGCACCTAACACTATGGGCAATTTAGTGTGGCCAGTTCACCTAACCTGCACATCTTTGGACTGTGGGAGGAAACTGGAGCACCCAGAGGAAACCCACGCAGACACGGGGAGAATGTGGGAAAGTCTCAGCCATATCTAAATAATCATAACGCTCCTTTTTACCATTGATGCTAAGCTTGACGCCAAAACATTTGCCATAAATTAAGAATAGAATCCACATATGATATTTACATTCTATTCCTCACAATAAGAAGGAGGATAGTCTGCCATTTGCTGCACACAATACATCCTTATGAGGATCTCTGATTTATAGTGCATAATTGAAAATGTGAAGTCTTAGAGTCGTTCGCTGAGCTGGTGTAGATTTTCTGCAGACATTTTGTCGCCTCACTAGGTGACATCGTCAGTGTGCCTTTGATACGGTATTGGTGGTCTGTTCCACCTAGTATTTATGTGTCTCCATTTTTTTGGTACTTCTGGTTCTGCATCTGAGTGGTTTGTATATGGAGTCCAGTTCAATGTGTTTATTGATTATTGAGTTCCAGTTGGAGTACCAGGCTTCAAGGAAGTCTCTCCCGTGTCCCTGTTTAGCCTGTGCTAAGATGGTTAAATTGTCCCAGTTGAATTTGTGTCCTTCTTTGTGTGATTCAAAATGAGAGGGGACTGGTCACGTCTGGCAGTAGCAAGTTGATGTTCGTACACTTGTATGGTCAGTTTGCTTCCTGTTTGTCCTATGCAGTGTTTTTCACAGTCCTTGCAGGGTATCTTGTAGATGTTTGTCCTATTGGATGTGGGTGTCTCGTCTTTAACCTTTGTGAGGAGCTGGTGAAAGGTGCCTAATGGTTTGTGGGCCACTAAGATTCCTAGGTGGTCGGGTAGTCATTTCAGATTTGTTGCATAGATATTGCAGGATAGTGCTCTTGGGTTACCCATTTCATTTAAATCCCTTGAATCGGTGTTCCTGTTCTGCCTTCTGGAGTTATGGATTGCTGCTGTCTGTCCTTGCTCATTTAAATAGTGTATTTTGAAAATGCATTTATTTTGCAAAGTTATCAGTAACAAAAATAACTGGTGCAGAATATCCCTGCAATCCATAAAGCATTTAATTGTCTGTAAAGTACCAAGAAACATTCCCATTTCCAATGCTTGCTTTTTCTTTCTTTAATATTGAAATTTGTAACACACCTACCTTCACATACATTCCATATTTGGACTTCACATTTTCATAACATTCTGTTTACTTTCTATCTGCAAATCTACTTTTCATCAAGATAAAATCATTTACATATACATATGGTTCACTAATAATTTGTTTAGTTAGCAATGATTGCTAATTTTATAAATATTGAGATAATTTTGTAAAATATCTACATTTTTATAAAGAAAAGGAATTCAACTTTTCTTTGAAAAGGTTGTAATTCAACTATTTAATCGTAAACACAATCAACTGCCAAGTTCCTTCTGTTGCTATTCTCTAAACTAATCTTAATTCTAGCCTGATAATGTCCTGTCAATTGAGCCTATCCAGACTATCTTTGTTGTGAAATAATCCATTTTTTCCCCAAAAGACATATTACATGTAACTTACATAGCAAAATCACTTTGAAGGAATTTTAAATACTAAAATCTAACAAAACCTAAGAGTTTAAAAATGAAGTACTGAGGCTCTGTCTGTCATCTAAGGTGGACTTAAAGGCCACCAAAACATCATTCAAAGTGCAAGGAAGTTCTCTCATTCTTTAGCACAAATTTTAACCAAAAGTTAAAACAGATAATTGGTCAGTATTTCATTTCCGTTTTAAGAGCTTCAGTGCACAAATTAGCTGGCATGTTTCCTATAATTCTAGTGTCTGCACTTCAAAGGTATTTAATTGCCTATGAAGCAAGTTAAGACATTTTAACGTTATGAGAAGTATTGCATAAAAGCAATTTTTTCTGACTAATGTATAATTCTCACCTTTCAAACTTACCCAATTAAGATCACTCATGTTATCCATAGTCATCTATTGTACGATCTACATAATTTTATTAGATCAATATCAATTAAGCTCCTAAGCAAAATAACAATGGTGAGCTATGATACTATTAGCAAATTTTTCAGTTCAATGCAAATTTAATTGGTACACTCCACAGTATGCTGTCATACTGCCTATCTAGCCAACCAGGAATATACTTTCAGATATTTTTAGATACATATAGTTTCCATAATGCATAGTATTATGAATGTTTGAAAGCATATAAGTTACTACTGTCTGACCTCTAAATAGCCTAAATGTCAGTATAACATCCACAAAAGTAACCAGAATCAATACAGCATGTTTTTAAGTTTTACCTAGGATTGCAACAACTTCGTCATCTTGAATTACTTCCAAGGACCCGGAAACCACAAAACAAAGGTTGTCCACGCTTTCGCCTGCATGGTAAATTAAATCTCCTGGAGCACTATGAATGGTTTGAAACTCTATTGCCAGAGCCCGGAGACAGCCATCGCTTGCAAGTCTAAATGCTGGGTGCTCCTTGAACACTTTGCGGTTTAAGTGGACACAAATGTCTGCTCGCATGTCCTTTGGGCAAATTTCTAGAACCTATAGAGAAATATGCAAATAAAATCAATTTTTGCCTCACAAATTTAGAAATAGCACACTATACTAATTTGTCACACACTGCACATAGAACATCTTGCATTCAAACCAGATGGAACACATTTTCAACAAGTAAATATATCTGCACAGAGCAAACCATTCATTTTTGATATTACTCAATACTAATTAACCTGTGAAAATAAACACCATTAGCAAAATCACATCAATTCTTTCATGATTTTCCACACAATTGCAAAAAAAACTTTCAATATATCAGGGAAATGCTCAGAATCATATAGCAACGATACAATCATTTCAAAAATGCTGTATATTAAATACAAGTTATGAGAAATCATTGTAGCTTGTTAAAAAAGGTTTCAGGGATTCAGAAATGCAATATATAATTAAGTAACATGTTATTCAAGTTTCATACATATAATATGCATAAATATGCATTTGGTGATACAGATCTTGAGTACTGCTGAAAAAGATACATTTTGTCAAAGCTCTTCATCTTTCACTCATCAAGACAACTGGCAAGAAATACAGATGTAAAGAAAATCCAATATTTATCACTGTTTAAGAAGACAGTCCTGCTTGTGTGGCAAGTGAACTCTGACTGGTGAGGGATTGCCATGAACATTGAAATAGAACAATACAGCGCAGAACAGGCCCTCGATTTGCGCTGACCTGTGAACTAATCTAAGCCCATCCCCCGACACGATCCCATCGTCATTCATATGCTTATCCAAGGACTATTTAATGCCCCTAATGTGGCTGAGTTAACTACATTAGCAGGTAGGGCATTCCATGCCCTTACCACTCTCTAAGTAAAGAACCTTCCTCTAACATCTTTCTTAAACCTATCACCCCTCAATTTGCAGCTATACCCCCTGATACAAGCTGACGTAATCATCTTAGAAAAAGGATTCTCACTGTCCACTCTATCTAATTCTCTGATCATCTTGTACATCTCTATTAAATCCCCCCTTAGCCTTCTTCTTGCCAATGAGAACAGGTTCAAGTCTCTCAGTCTTTCCTCATAGGACCTTTGCTCCAGACCAGGCAACATCCTGGTAAATCACCTCTGCACCTTTTCCAATGCTTCCAAATCCTTCCTGTAATGGGACAACCAGAACTGTACACAATATTCCAAGTGAGGCCGCACAAGCATTTTGAACAGTTGCAGCATGACATCACGGCTCCAGAACACAATCCCTCTATCAATAAAACCTTACACACTGTATGCCTTCTTAACAGCGCTATAAATCTGGGTGGCAACTTTCAGGGATCTATGCACATGGACACCAAGATCCCTCTGTACATCCACACTACTAAGGATCTTTCCATTGACCCATTATTCTGCCTCCCTGTTATTCTTACCAAAATGAATCACCTCACAATTATCTGCATTGAACTCCATTTGCCACTTCTCAGCCCAATTCTGCAGTTTATCCAAATCCCCCTGCAACCTGCAACATTCTTCCACACTGTTCACCACTCCACCAACTTTAGTATCATCTGCAAACTTACTAACCCATCCACCTCTGCTTACATCCAAGTCATTTATAAAAATGACAAACAGCAGTGGTCCCAAAACAGATCCTTGTGGCACACCACTAGTAACTGGACTCCAGGTTGAATATTTTTCATCATCCACTACTCATTGCCTTCTTACAGAAAGCCATTTTCTAATCCAAACTGCTAAATCATCCTCAATACTATGCCTTCACATTTTCTCCAATAGCCTACCATGTGGAACCTTATCAAAGGCTTTACTGAAGTCCATGTACACCATGTCAACTGCCCTACCCTCGTCCACATGCTTGGTCACCTTCTCAAAAAACTCAATGAGGTTTGTGAGACACGACTTGCCCTTGACGAAACCAGGTTGACTATTTCCAATCAAATTATTGCTTGCCGGATGAATATAAATCCTCTCTATTATAATCCTTCCCAAAACTTTTTCTACAACAGACCAACAAGCACCAGTTAGATGAAGACTGACAGTGAACTCCTAAACAGGCCTAAAGTCAACAGTTTGATTCTGAAAAGTGTCCGCTATTTTGGATTATACTGGAAGGGTAAGGTATCTCCCTAGGTTGAACTAAGTGAAGCTACAATGCAGCAGTAACATGAGTAGCATTTGCCATTAACAAAATGCTACCATTAAGCCAAAAAGGCTTTCAGACTATCACACAAATGAGCAATGTCAGTGTCAATGTATTGTTTGGATTTTGGGCTGGACAGATCCCTCTGTCAAACTGTTTCCTTCACCTGTTCACAACAAAAAAGGTACTGACCCTACACAAACCAGCCTGTATGAAAAAAATTCAGAACAATGTGTCCAAACTTAAATGCAATTCAGCAATTAGACAGCATTTGCTAATTCACGCAGAGTGAGCTAAGAATAATGCTAACAATCAATTTATGACTGTCAGTCAAGCTCGCAGTGACATGTGCATACTGGAAGCCACATGGTGCATGGTAGTATCCCTACCCCTGAACATAGAGACTTGGGTTCGAGTCCCACCTGCTCCAGAGGTGTGTAATAGCATCCCTGACCAAGTTGATTAGAAAAAAGTTTGAATTAAAAATAATTAAAACACAGGCTCCTTTGCAGACAAAAGTAACATGTACACACATTGTGCCTGTTACAATACAATGAAATAGATGAAACTCATCCTTGCATTCATTCTCAGCTTTGATCAGAGTCAATCCACTTGGTTTAAAATTAAACAAAAATTGGCAGTTTACCATCACTCATCAACTAACTGGCACATTTTCCATGGCAATGCTTCTACCAATGAGTCCACTTGCCAACCATTTAGCACTCTTTTCTCATATAGTACAAAGTGTTGTTTACCTTTACATTGATACTTTTGTGCATTGTCCTAATCTGTTGAGGACAAAAAGCTTCAATAAAATGTGTATTTTTCAGCAATATATATTTTATTGGTCTGTAGGGAGAATCAGCTTCAATGTGCAGCTGAGAATTTACCACTAATTTGTGCTCTCTTAGTATTGTTTCAGCAAAAAGGTTCTGTTAATCATAACAATACTGTCTGCATCACAGCAAACTTGAACAGGACAACATAAAGTCATGCAAGATATGAAAAGAAATACTATATTTCCACAAAAACAAAGCATTGAAAATAAATTCTGAATGTTGTCCGAGGACTTCAAACACAAAATGGTGGAATGGGACGCTGATACTAAAATGAAAAGGAAAATGCTTCCAGCTTCTGTTCAGTTTTGCTTAATACATTCACAAATGATTTGGAGATGCCACTGTTGGACTATCACCTGATGAAGAAGCGTCACTCCGAAAGCTAGTGTGCTTCCAATTAAACTTGTTGGACTATAGCCTGGTGTTGTGTGATTTTTAACTACATTCACAAAAGTAGCCAGCAACTTAGATGCAAGACGTTTTGATTTATTCAGGATGTACATTCTAGAAATGAGTTACAACTAAAGAAAAATCAATAGTTACAAGTGAAACCTGTGCAATCTTGGAGCCACACTTTAACTATGTAGTTTGCAACAGCATATACAACAACATATTTGGTTTGAGACTTCAGTGTGTTTCCATGAAATACTAAGCCATCCTCGCTGAATATCCAGAGTTCCTACTTGCCTTGATATAAAATGGACATCTAAATGCATCTTAGGAGACAAATAATTGGAAGGGTCAGGAATTCTTTAGTCCAGTAATTACAGATCCTAAGGCTTAATGCATGGGAAGAAAAACATGAGTTATTGTGGTGCCTATAAGGGCTGAATGTCAGGATAACGATATTTTTGCAAGATTGCACTGGCTTGAGTAATTTCACTTGAGTAATCAAACAGATGAATGCATGGCTCAAAGATTAGTGTGTGAGAACTGGATTTTGATTCACATGGCACTGGCAGCAGTACTGAGGATAACAGTTGCTGCATCATAGAGTCTTAGAGTCATACAGCACGGAAACAGATCCTTTGGCCCAACTTGTCCATGGCGACCAAGTTTCCTAAATTTAACTAGTCCCACTTTTCTGCATTTGGTCTGTAGGCCCCTAAACCTTTCCTATCCATGTAACTGTCCAAATGTCTTTTCAAAGTTGTAGGGATGGGCACAGGAGTTTCTGGTATTCCGAGCTAGCTTGTTGGAGCACCGATACGATGAGACTTTCCCCAGATAGCCAGAAAGTTCTGCTGAGGAGGAGGAAAACAAGACAATTTGGTTGCTGATCATGGTCAGGGACAGGAGGGTATAGCTACAAATGAGGCAGGTATTGGGACCAGAAAGATAGAAATGGAGAGTCTCAGCTCTTGAAATTGTCCAACAGTTTTGTGGTTCTTGCAGTTTGAGTGTATGAGAATGGGGCCTGTAAGATGTACACGCGAACTGACCATGACACCATGTTCAAATGGGGGGAACAAATAGGAATATTGTGCTCATAGGAGAGAGTATGGTCAGTGACATAGATAGTTCTCTACAGCTGATAACATGAATCCAGACTGTGTTACCTGCCTAGTGCCAATGTTCAGGATGTCAGCTGGAGGTACTTACAATGGGAGGAAGAGGATACAGTTGGCATGGGTCCCAATACGAGTAGGATTGAGATTCTGTTTAGGGATTATGAGCAGCTACAGGCTAATTTAGAAAATTGAAGTTCAAAGGTAACAATCCCTGGATTATTCTAGAAGGGTCCCTGCAGATTAAAAAATAGCTAGTATAACATGTTTATTTTTTTAAAAAAGGGAAGGTAAGCGGCAGGAAATTCTAAGTCAAGCAGCTTTATATCTACCATAGGGAAATTATTATAATCCATTTTGAACATTCTATAGCAAGATGCTTAGAAAATCATAATGTGAGCAGAGTCAACATGGCTTTGTTAAATGGATATCAGTTTCCTAATTATTAGTTTTCTTTTAGGAAGGAGCAAATAATCTCTGGATTATTACCCCAGTCACAAGCAAAGTAAATAAGATCAGAGGAATGAATGCATGGCTCAAAGACTGGCGTGTGACAACTAGATTTTGACTCACATGGCACTGGCAGCAGTACTGAGGATAGCAGTTTCTGCATCATAGAGTCTTAGAGTCATACAGCATGGAAATACTAGGCAAAAGTGAGGACTGCAAATGCTGGAAATCAGATTCTAGATTAGAGTGGTGCTGGAAAAGCACTGCAGGTCAGGCAGCATCCAAGGAGTAGGAAATTCGACGTTTCGGACAAAAGCCCTTCATCAGGACTGAAGACAGTCCTGACGAAGGGCTTTTGCCCGCATGTCGATTTTCCTACTCCTCGGATGCTGCCTGACCTGCTGTGCTTTTCCAACACCACTCTCACCCAGCATGGAAATACGTCCTTTAACCCAGCTTGTTCATGTCAACCAAGTTTCCTAAACTGAACTAGTCCCATTTTCCTACATTTGGCCCATATCCCTCTAAACCTTTCCTATCCATGTACCTATACAAATGTTTTATCAAAGTTGTAAGTGTATTCACCTCCACCACTTACTTTGGGAGCTCATTCCATATATCCACAGCCTCTGTGTGAAAAAATTGCCCCTCAGGCTCCTTTTAAACCTATCACCTCTCACTGGGATGGGCCAAGTATTCTGATAAGTCATAGAACCAGGATTGCAGAAATCATTTTAAAATAAATAGTGGGAGAAAGGGATTGCGTGAGAGATCCTGGTAACGAAAAACCCAAGACAGGATTCATCAATAACTTCTTGGTAAAGGAGCACTAGGTGACAGTGTCATAACAGGATAGAACTTTATGTTCAGTTTGAAGGGAGAAATAATAGTTGAGGACTAGTATTTTAAATCTCAAAAAAGAATTATAAGGCATGAAGGTAAAGTTAGTTAAACTGAACTGGGAAATTATGTTAAATGGTAGGACAGTTGTGATGGGAAGGCACACTTTTAAGGAGATACTTAATACCTCTCAGCAAAGATTAATCCCAGTGAGAAAGATAGACTCTTTAAGAAAGATGTATTATCAGTGTTGAAATAAGAAAGTTAAGAGTAGTATCAAATTCAAAGAAACACTGTAAACATCAGCAAAGAATTTTGGCAGCAGTCAGAAGATTGATCAGATTTTAAGAGCCAGCAAAGAACAACTAAAAACCAAATAGAGGGACAAAGTAGAGTATGAGAGAAATCAAGTTCATAACATGAAAACAATAGTTATTGCAACAATTATTTAGTTTAACAATTATTTAATTTGAAAAAGAGTAAGTCAAGCTTGTATTGGTCCTCTAGAGGGAGACACTGGGGAATTGATCATGGAAACAAGGAAGGAATAGAGGCACTCAACAGTTATTTATGTCTGATTTAATTGTAAAAGATTAGATTTAGATTAGATTTAGATTACTTACAGTGTGGAAACAGGCCCTTCGGCCCAACAAGTCCACACCAACCCGCTGAAGCATAATCCACCCAGACCCATTCCCCTACATTTACCCCTTCACCTAACACTACGGGCAATTTAGCATGGCCAATTCACCTAACCTGCACATTTTTTTGGATTGTGGGAGGAAACCGGAGCACCCAGAGAAAACCCACGCACACACGGGGAGAACGTGCAAACTCCACAGAGAGAGTCGCCTGAGGTGGGATGTAGAAAACTTCCCCATTTTATTTGCAGATCAGGAGGTAAACAGGAAGGAGGAACATAAAACAATCACCATGACCAGGTAAAGGTGCTGGAAAATCTTTTAGAACCAAAGGCTGACAAATCCCCAGACCCAAATGGTCTGCATCCTAGAATATTGAAAAAGTGGTTTTCGAGATAATAGGTGGAATTATTATAAATTTACAAATTTCCTGAGATTCCAGAAGTGTCTCAGATGATTAGAAAATAGCTAATATAACATCAGAAAGCTGGAAGTCAAGCATCTTTATATCTATCATAGGGAAATTGCTATAATCCATTATGAACATTATATAGCAAGATGCTTAAAAAAATCATGATGTGATCAAAGTCAATCTGACTTTGTTAAATGGAAAGCAAGTTTCCCTAATTAGTAGTTTTCTTTTAGGAGGGAACATGTTAGGTGAGTAAAGGAGAACTTGTTGATTAAAAAAGCATTTGATAAGCTGGCACATAAGATGCTATTATTTAAAAGCACATGCTGTAGTAATATATTAGCTGATAATTAATTGGTTAGCCAACAGGAACATTACGTATAAATTAGTCTTTTTTGGCTGGTCAAGCTCTATCCAGCGGAGTATCACAGTCATGTATTTACAATCTACATCAAAGGCTTGGATAAAACTGTGGAATGTATGACAGCTAAACTTACAGATGACACCAAGATAGAAAAGAAAGTTTATTGTTGATAGGCGGTAGAGAGTCTGCAAAGAGATTTAGACAGGTTAAGTGGAGTGGGCAAAAAATTGGCAGATGGAATATAATATGCAAAAATGCCAACTTGTTCAATTTGGCAGCAAGCATAGAAAGGCTGTATAATATTTAAATGGGAGAGAAATAGTAGATTCAGTGTAACAAAGTGATCTGAGTACATGAATCACAAGAAGGCAGCTTCCAGCAACAGCCAGTGATTAGGAAGGCAAATGGTATGTTGTTTATTGTAATAGGAATGGAATAAACAAAAGGCAGGTTCTACTGCAGTTGCACAGCACTTAGTGAGACACATTTGGAATACTGTGGACAGTTCTGGACTCCTTAACAGAAATTAGATACGAATAGCATCGAACTAGTTCGGCCAAGGTTCATTTACTCATTCCAAAGATGAAGACTTTCATAGTTGCAGGGAAAGAATCAACAAATGTCAGGGTTGCAGGGAAAGAATCACCAAATGCTGCTACTATCTAAATGGCCAATCAATGGCTGTCATACTTAGCAGGTCGTATTGCGAGCTTCACCTGTGTGGTTCCACCGGTGGCTTCCACACTTACGGAATACCTATCCTTTCAAGGGAAATCCATTGCCCCAAGAATGCATCCAGGCATTTTGAGGGTTGGAATGCAGGTCAGAGGCACCCTGGAATGTCAAAGGATGGAGCAGCCATGGTAACTACAAAAGAAGTGGGTACACACCTGGAGTCTGTGATGTGGCTACAGAACAGTTTGATATTGAGGGAATGGAGGCCTTTCCTACACATGGATCTCACTGGCCAGTCACGAGGTGCCTTGATAGGTGCAAATCATGATCCCTTGAATGTGGGTAATCCAATGATGAAGGTGGAATGAAATGCCTTTGGCCTGATAACATTGCATCTGGCCTCAGTGACCAACAAGTACAATGGTGACCGTTTGCAAGATGCCACCAAGGTCTGCAGCTAATACTCAAAAGGAACCAGAAGCAAAGCAGCTCAAGGTCATAATGACTTTGATAGCCTCTGGCAGGTTAGCTGAGGACACAGATCTCTCCATGACCATTTGTTTAAGGGATCACAGTCTTCTGGAGCACTGATTCTGAGTCAGCTACAGGTAGCTTATCTTCAGCTGCATTCAAGGTTTGGTCTTAGCTACTTTCTAACCTGTTTCCTCTCCCCTGCCTTCCTGATGTTTAGGTTTCTGCTCTTCATGCAAAGGTATTGCCACCTTAGCATCACGGAATCCAATCTCTGACAGTCATATTCCCCAGTGCTAAGCACAGCTTTTTTTTCCTGAGCACATAGCCTCATATTGATCCAATGTCAGCGATGTGATGACTCCATTCAAAGTATGGGCACTGAATGCCCGCTCTTCCTATCACCTGTTCAATGCCAAGATACTCCCTCACCAAGTACCAGTTCCTCTTTGTCCCATTGACCTTCTGTTGAGTGTGGAGACATGCTGTGTGGAAGCTTCAGTTAGCTCTTTGCCCACCTCCCTTTAAATGATCAATTTCTTAAGCTGTGGAAGCCTGTACGGCCTTTTAAACATTTAAACTATTGCATTGAAAACATTTTAACAGTTTTGTTTGGCCATTATTGGGAGGAAATAAAATTCCTGTCCTGCTCTCCAGTATTACCAACACCCAGCCTGACCATGATGATTAAAACCAGCACCAAACTGACATGCTATAGCGCCGGCTTGTTTGACAAGCCACTACACTATTTCTGCCCTTGATTTCCTTGATTTCAGAATAATGTTGGGGAGATTTTGCTACAAAGGCATAAAATTGCTCTATCTATAGGTTTCAACTTGAATTTGAATCTAAATTCACTATTTCTTTGTGAACTGCTCTAATTTTTAAAAACAAACTCAATAACTAACATTTATGGGACTTCATATTGTGCATGTTTGTTGTTCAGGTCAAGCTGAAAACTTACATTGCACTGATGTTAGCCCCAAATATAACTGGAATGTACATGGTAAAGGAAACTTAAAAGGAAAGTATTGAAAGAAGAACACGACTTCACGATGTTATTCCCGAGATCCAAAGGCTTAAAATGAATTAAAATTTTAATCACTGAACTACAACACATATTTTCTGCTTTGCTGACAGTTAATGAGCACAGAGCAGAAATGTGAAGAGGCAATATTCACAGTTCAACTTTGCACTTGAAAGGGAGTCTCCACAGAATTCAAATCTCTATTAAGCAACTACAAAGGAGCAGCTGTTCTTTTACGCAGTCACACTTCAATAGAAGAGCCAAAAACCACCAAACTGAATCAAAATCAACTCTCAAAACATCAACCATAAATTATTACAAGCCAGTCAATATTGGACAGGAAACTAACATATTATTCTTTCACATTTAACCATTATCTAACAAGAGTGGTATAATGTATCATTCAATTATTTTTATGGCATGTTGTGCAATCCATTTTGAGTAATCTGTGTAAGCAGCATAAAATTTGTATTGCTACTTACTGCATCTGGAACAAATTTGCAAAGTAGAATTTTCAATGGAATATTCATCATGTCAGACTTAGACATGGTACTTTGAGGTGTTCAATTAGAGAAGGAACATAAATCTTTACAAAGTAACAATCAGATCTTCCACTAATGGCACTGCCACAGGATGGCAGACCTTAAGCTGTCTTGTAGCAAGTCCAGCTTCTCTTGTACTAGAAACTGACTATTCCTTCTTACTGTCACATGTTCTTTCACTACATATTCAAAGCTATCTCCTTTTTTAAAAAAATACAAGATAGTAAGCAATATATAGCAGAGAAAGACTTCTGGGATCTAGAGGAATGTGGACTTGGAATTCCGATTGGCAGGCAATGAGTTGCACGAACCAGGTGAAAACAAGAGGATGAGGCCTGGGAGAGTGCTGAGCAAGAGCTGATGACTGATGTAATGTGAAGTACATCTGAACACCAACGGAATGGAGCTTGGGAAACAAAAAGCACAAGCTCAGCTTCAACCCATACCTCAAGGAGGATTACCACGTGAACAAATTTATTGGTGTAGGATGAGTAATTTTACAGTTACGTTTAGTTTTTGCTAGGGATTGAAGTATTAATGCTAAATGTTTTTATGTGTTTACTCCCTGTTTGTTTCTAAATAGGTCCATCAGATCTTTTACATCTACCTTAATAGATGATCAGACACTTTATTTAACAATACATGTCAAATGCAGAACTTTTATACGAGTTATTTTTTAATAATTAATCATTTTGACTTGAAGAAATAAGTGAGGAATAAAGTTATACCTGTATTCTGTTTGAGCGTACTTAGGTGTCAGGAAACAAGCCAAATGGCCGAGGCCTAAGCTAAGTTTTATGGTCTTATAGTTGCTATTATAGCTGAAGCTAATATACACTTGGGCTAACACGTGAGAATATTTCGAGGTATAAAAACGTTTACTCAAAGTCACATACATGTTTTAAGAAGTTTCATTTTGTAACTTAAAGCATGTAACACACCTATATGTATGGTTATCTTTCACTGTAATTTAAATTTTTTCCAAGCATTCACAGCTGTTATGGAGTCATACATCTTCTTGTCATTAAAAGATATTGATAAGTTTTGGAAAATATTCAGATGCATTGGTTGGGATACTTGAGGTGATAGTTAATCACTAGGAGGTGACACTCGTGCAGATGCAAAAATTGTTCACTGGTGCCACCTTAACTTGGTAAAGTTTAGTTGGTCAAGTTGGTAAGTAATGAGGGGAGAGCTGTTATAAAAGGGATAGTCTTATCAAGTAATTGGCATGTCAAAGCATGAAACTAAAAACAGCAGGAAATGTTATTCAGCAAGATGACCATTCCTCTTAATGAAATCAATCAGGAGTCAGCCAGACATCACCTGGCTAATCCAAAATTGATCGTGAACAGAACGTGCAAGCTCATGCGTTAATAAACCAATTAGAACTCAGGCTGTGTCTGATTATGAACAGAGGTGGTGGCTAGCCACAGTTAATAAATGATGATTCTTAATGGGTTTGCACACAAAAAGGAAGACCAAAGGAAGAAGGAGAACTTTAGTCAACAGACAAGAACAAGGGACCTGTGCCCAATCAACCTTTGTAGCAAAGTGGCATTCCAGAGGGAATCTTTCATATTTGTTATGATAAACACTATAAATTCTGCAGGATTTGTGAAAACATTTGTACCTGGAATGGATCTTCTAAATAATCAAGACTGGGAAATATTTAGACTTGTTCTCTCAAATTCACTCGATGACTGTCCATGACTTTACAAACATATGAAACAGGAGCAGAAGTAGACAGTTTGCCCCCTCAAGCCTGCTCCACTATTCATTAAGATCATGCTGATCTATTTGAGTTTCCAATTCCACATTCCCATCTACCCTCAATAACCTTTGCCTAACAAACATCTATCAACCTCTGCCTTACAAATATTCAATGACCCCCATCGCCACCTCTTTTTGAGGCACAAAGCTCCAAAGGTGCATAATCCTCTGAAAGAAAACATCTCTCCCCAACTTTGTCCTAAAGGTTAACCTCTGATTTTGAAAAAGTGCCTCCTAATTCTTGACTCACCCGCAAGAGGAAATGTCCTATTCATGTTCACTTTGTCAAGACTTTTCAGGACCTTAAGCACTTCATTTGAACCACCTCTCACTCTTCTAAACTCCAGTGAAAACAAATAAGCCTGTCCAACCTTTCCTCATTAGATTACCAACTCTCTGCAGGTATCATTATAGTAAATCGCCTCTGAACTGCTTCCAATGTATTTACTTACATTCTTCCATGCAGAAGGAGAACAAAACTACATACAATTTTGCAATTAAACTTAAAGTGAACCCTAAATTCTCACACTTAAACAATACAGTTCTCCCTGAGTACACCACCAGAATGGCAAAATGCATTACATACTCAAGTCCTAGAGTGGCGTTTGAACCTATGACCCAAATCTAAAGATCCGAACACCACCAACAGAAGATTGCATTATGTCAAAAAATTCTAAAGAACCACTAGAAAAGATCAGTGTGTGTTCTTTTCAGTTTCTGTACCTTTTCTGTATCAATTCCTTTCGACATTGACCAAGTAGAAACAATGTAGTCCATGACACGCTCACTGAGGCCTTTGGGCACCTGATAAAGCTTCAAAAAATCTCGGACACAGTTCAACATCTCATGATATCTGTTGCTATTCGCGTACATTTGCTGGAAGATCGTCGTCACGTTACCAAAGATGGTTGCATACAGGAGAGCTGCAAACAAGAAAAGAACAGAGCAGATGTTATCTCCACATTAACAGCTACAAAATGAATGTAAAGCCAGTGTTGAAGAAAGAGCAACAGGTGCAATTTTTTTCCATTTTCAGTGAAAATGTTTTGTCGATTGAGGTTTATGGCTCCCGTTACACCACTGCTCAGAACTACATTTCTCACAAAATCTTCACTCTTTACCCTATCAGTTATACAACTGGGCTATTTAAAACTTTAATTATAATTGACTCAGGCCTTACAAACATATAATATAGGTACAGAAGTTGACCATCTGGTCCCTTGACCCTGCTCCACCATCCAATAAGATCATTGCTGACATGTTTGTGTTGAATTCCACATTCCCACCTACCCCTGAAAACTTCTGATTTTCCTGTCTAACAAGAATCTGCCTACTGCTGCCTTTCTCAGGGCATCACGTGGCTGGAGGTATGGAAGTCCTCACCATCATTGGAACCTTATGTCATTCATGCTACTAGCACTATGCTTAAAGCCCAGCTGCAAACCATTTCAAATGTTGCAAGTCAAGGACTGGCCCTCATGCTATAGCACTCGACCATGATCCCCGAGGACATGGCCCAGAGGAAAGGAGATCTCACTCCCTGCCTCATGGACAGGGAGCTGGAGCTCTTGGTGGTTGGGTGATGGAGAGAAGGGCAATTTTTCTTTCAGCTGCAGATAGCCACTGGAAGCCACACCCTTAGACCAAGTCAGCGCCAAAGTCAATGAGTACGGTATAGGGTAAACCAGCAATGTGAAGTAAACAGCGGCAGGCTGCCTACAAAACAGTGCAAAGTGACTGAGTACAAAAAAAGCAAGCTAAGAGCTGTAAAAATTATGGTGTACAAATAGATAAGATGTGTGCGTGTGTGTGTCTGTACACAAAAGGACTTGGCAGATGCATGCAAATCATAGGTGTCCCTGAGCTCCAAAGTAAAATGTTGAAGGGCTGAAGTGGTTTGTGAGTTGTCCTGAGTCCAGTCATGATAATGAGGTGAGGCTGGTGGTTTGTCAATGTCAATTTGCATGGATGATGGGTAAATGGGGTTGGTAAGCCATGGAGCATACAGGGCCATTGATGTGAAGAAACAGTTGGGTGATGACTGGCACAAACAGGTTAGTGATATCTACTGTCCTTCATGGGGAAGGAAAGCTTCCCAACATTATGTGTAAACAGCCAAACTACAAATTTAATGCTCTTGTTCTGGATCTTTCAAACTAGGTTTCTAGGTAATCGAAGATGGAGAATGGGAAAAAATTGTGGCTGTTCGCGCTGCTCCTTTTTTTGAGGTATTTTAGATGTTGAAGGGGATTGCCTCAAATTCCAGGAGTGGTAATTACTGTTTTACATGGAATTGCATTTTTTTGGATCTTTGGGGAAAAAAGATCAGAACAACGGCACTTTTAAAAGGAGGAAGACAGACAAAAGGCAGTGACCACATGGTCAGTGAAGGAGAGAGAGATAAAAAAAACCTACACTGCTAACTGACGCAGCAGTGAGTCTGCACAGTTACTGCATTTGCTGTTTGAGTTCATGTATCTCTGGACATGGAAGTGTGTCTAAAAAAATTAACACACAGCAACATTCACAGCTGACTTTGGAGGAACCAGTGTGGGGGAGCTCACAGCACAGGAACAGGTAAGTGCATAGTTTTTAACATGTAACCCTGCTGTAAGTCAACAGTAGTGAGTACAGTGGGTTCTTTCTTGATTATATGTTTTATTGAGATCTGTCTCTTGATTAAATTTTAAAAATATAAACCATAACTACTAAGTTAGCCTGCAGCACTGGTTTTTAGAGCAAAAAGACAGTTCTATTTTCAGGGTCTGCAGATTGTGAAGGAGAAAGATGGCACTTAGTAGAGTGATATGCTCTTCCTGACAGATGTGGGAATTTAGAGAGGGCTTCCATGATTATATCTGCAGGAAGTGTCTTTGGTTATGAATCCTGTCAGATCGCATGGATCGATTGGAGCAGCAGTTAGAGGCAATCAGGAATTTACAAGAGCTAGGGGGTGTGATGGATGGCAGTTATAGGAAGGGAGAAAAACCACAGATACAGTCAGGTAGATGGGTGAACTCCAGGCAGGGAGGAGGAGTAGTCAGGTAGTGCAGGAGCATCCTGTGGCTATCCCCATTTCAAACGAGTATGCTGTTTTGGAAAAAGTAGGGAGGGATGGACTCTCAGGGGAATGCAATGAAGGGCTTATGCCTTCTCCTGCTCCTCGGATGCTGTGCATTCCCACCACAACACCCTTCACCTCTGATCTCCAGCATCTGCAGTCCTCACTTTCTCCTAATGTAGCACAGACAGCCACGTTTGTGGTATTGAGACTGGCTCTAATGTAATGAGAGGTACATCAAGTTCTAAGCGATCAATTGTTTTAGGGGACTGTCTAATCAGAGGCACAGACAAACGTTTCTGCAGCAAGCAGTGAAAAATCAGACTGATGTGTTGCCTCCCTGGTGCCAAGATCAGGGATGTATCAGAGATGGTGCAGAATGTTCTCAAGGGGGAGAGGACCCAGCAGGAGGTCAATGTACACACTGGAAATGACGACATAGGAAGGGAAAAGGATGAGATTCTGAAGGGTGAATATGGAAAGTTAGGCTAGAATTTAAAAAGAGGCCCTCGAGGGTAGTAATATCTGCATTACTCCCGGTGCCACGAGATACTGAGGATAGAAATAGAAGGATAGAGCAGATAAATGCATGGAGGAGGAGCTAGTACAGAGGAGAAGAATTCACATTTTTGGAACATTGGTATCTCTTCTGGGGTAGAAGTGACCTGTACAAGAAGGATGGATTACACCTGAATCGGTAGGGGACTAATATACTGGCAGGGAGGTTCACTAAAGTTGCTCAAGGCGATGGGGAGGACCCAGGGAATTTGTGAGGAAAGAAATCAATCTGAGACAGGTACAGTTGGGAAAAGGAATGAGTCAAACAGTCAGGGCAGGCAGGAACAAAGCAGAGAACAAGGTAGGACTGATGCATTGAAATGAATGCAGTTTAATTTAAGAGGCCTAACAGGGAAGACAGATGAACTCAGGGCATGGTTAGGAACATGGGACTGGGATATCATAGCAATTACAGAAATATGGCTCAGGCATGGACAGGACTGGCAACTTAATGTTCCAGGATACAAATGCTTTGTGAAGGATAGAAAGTGAGGCAAGAGAGGAGGGGGTGTGGCACTTTAGATAAGGGATAGCATTACTGCTGTACTTAGGAAGGATATTCCTGGGAATACATCCAGGGAAGTTATTTGGGTGGAACTGAGAAATAAGAAAAGGATGATCCCCTGATTGGGATTGTATTATAGATCCCATAATAGTCAGCAGGAAATCGAGAAACAAATTTGTAAGGCCTCACTAACCTTATTGAGTTCTTCGAGAAGGTGACGAAACAGGTGCATGAGGGTAAGGTGGTTGATGTGGTATACATGGACTTCAATAAGGCATTTGATAAGGTTCCACATAGTAGACTATTGCACAAAATAAGGGTTTTCAGGATTGAAGGTGATTTAGTGTTTTGGATCAGAAATTGGCAAGCTAAAAGAAGACAGAGGGTGATGGTTGATGGGAAATGTTCATCCTGGAGTTCCGTTACCAGTGGTATGCCGCAAGGATCCGTTTTGGAGCCATGGCTGTTTGTCATTTTTATAAATGATCAGGAGGTGGGCATAGAAGGATGGGTTAATAAATTTGCAGATGACACTAAGTAGGCAGAGTTGGGGATAGTGCCGAAGGATGTTGTTGGTTACAGAGGGACATAGATAAGGTGGAGAGTTGGACTGAAGTGGCAAATGGAGTTTAATGCGGAAAAGTGTGAGGTCATTGACTTCGGAAGAAGTAACAGGAATGCAGAGTACTGAGCTAATGGTAAAATTCTCGGCAGTGTAGATGAACAGAGATCTCGGTGTCCTGGTGCCCAAATCCCTGAAAGTTGCCACTCAGGTTATTAGGGGTGTTAAGAAGGCATATAGTGTGTTGACGTTTATTGGTAGGGGGATTGAGTTTTGGAGCCACGAGGTCATGCTTCAGCTGTACAAGATACTGGTAAGGCTGCACCTGGAATATCGCGTGCAGTTCTGGTCACCGCATTATGGGAAGGATGTGGAAGCATTAGAAAGGGTTTAGAAGAGATTTACTAGGATGTTGCCTGGTATGTAAGGAAGGTCTTACACAAGGCTGAGGGAACTGAGGCTGTTTTCATTGGAGAGATGATGGTTGAGAGGTGACTTAATCAAGATGTATAAGATAATCAGAGGGTTAGATAGGGTGGACAGTGGGAGCCTTTTTCCTCGGATGGTGATGGCTAACACAAGGGGGTATAGCTTTAAATTCAGGGGTGGTAGTTTTAGGACAGTTATCCGGGGTAGTTTCATTACTCAGAATAGTAGGGGCATGGAACAGCCTGCCTGCAAGAGTAGTAGACTCGACAACATTAGGGCATTTAAATGGGTATTGTACATACATATGAATAATAATGAAACGGTGTAGGTTAGATGGGCTTCAGATTAATTTCACAGGTCGGCGCAACATCAAAGGGCTGGAGGTCCTGTACTGTGCTGTAACATTCTATGTTCTATGTTCGGTTTCAGTTATCTGTAAGAATAATAAGGCGGTTATGGTAGGGGATTTTAACTTTCCAAACATAGACTGGGACTGCCATAGTGCTTAGGGTTTAAATGGAGAAGAAAGTGTTAAGTGTGTACAAGAACATTTTCTGATTCACTATGTGGATGTACCTACGAGAGAAGGTGCAAAACTTGACCTACTCTTGGAAAATAAGGCAGGGCAGATGACTGAGGTATCAGTGGGGGAGCATTTTGGGGCAAGCGACCATAATTCTATTATTTTTAAAATAGTAATTGGAAGACCAACACTTGTTATTTAACCATTTATTATTTTACATCTCTACTGAGGATAGACCAGATCTAAAAGTTGAAGTTCTAACGTGGAGGAAGGTTAATTTTGACGGTATTAGGCAAGAACTTTCAAAAGCTGATTGGGTGCAGATGTTCACAGGTAAAGGGACAGCTGGAAAATGGGAAGCCTTCAGAAATGAGATAATGAGGGTCCAGAGAAAGTATATTCCTGTTCGGGTGAAAGGAAAGGCTGGTGCGTAGAGAGAATGCTAGATGGCTACAGAAATTGAGGTTTTGGTTAAGAAAAAGAAGGAAGCATATGTCAGGTATAGACAGGAGAGATTGAGTGAATCGTGAGAAGAATATAAAAGCAGTAAGGAGTATACTTAAAAGGGAAATCAGGAGGGCAAAAAACGGACATGAGATTGCTTTTGCAAATAGGGTTAAGGAGAATCCAAAGGATTTTTATAAATACATTAAAGACAAATGGGTAACTAGGGAGAGAATAGAGCCCCTCAAAGGTCAGCAAGTCAGCCTCTGTATGGAGCCGCAGGAGATGGGGAGATACTGAAAGAATATTTTGCATCAGTGTTAACTGTGGAGAAGGACATGTAAGATATAGAATGTAGAGAAATAAATGGTAATATTTTGAAAAACGTCTATATTACAGCAGAGGAAGTGCTGGATGTCTTGAAACGCATAAAAGGTAGATAAATTTGCAGGACCTGATCAGGTGTACCCTAGAATTCTGTGGAAAGCTAGGGAAGTGATTACTGGGCCCCTTGCTGAGATATTTGTATCATCGATAGTCACAGGTGAGGTGCCGGAAGACTGGAGGTTGGCTAACGTGGTACCACTGTTTAAGAAGGGTGGTAAGGGCAAGCCAGAGAACTATAGACCAGTGAGCCTGACGTCAATGGTGGGCAAGTTGTTGGAGGGAATCCTGAGGGACAGAATTTATATGTATTCGGAAAGGCAAGGACTGATTAGGGATAGTCACCATGGCTTTGTGCAGAGGAAATCATGTCTCACAAACTTGATTGAGTTTTTTGAAGAAGTAACAAAAAGGATTAATGAGTGCAGTGCAGTAGATGTGAACTATATGGACTTCAGTAAGGCATCTGACAAGGTTCCTCATGGGAGATTGGTTAGCAAGGTTATACCTCATGGAATTGAAGGAGAACTAGCCATTTGGATACAGAACTGGCTTAAAGGTAGAGGATGGAGGGTGGTGGTGGAGGGTTGCTTTTCAGACTGGAGGTCTGTGACCAGTGGTATGCCACAAGGATCAGTGCTGGGTCCACCACTTTTCATCATTTATATAAATGATTTGGATGTGAACATAGGGGGTATTGTTAGTAAGTTTGCAGATGACACCAAAATTGGAGGTGTAGTGGACAGCAAAAAAGGTTACGTCAGAGTACAACGGGATCTTGATCATATGGGCCAATGGGCCGAAGAGTGGCAGATGGAGTTTAATTCAGATAAATGCGATGTGCTGCATTTTGGAAAGGCAAATCAGGGCAGGACTTATACACTTAATGGTAAGGTCCTTGGGAGTGTTGCTGAACAAAGAGATCTTGGAGTGCAGGTTCATAGTTCCTTGAAAGTAGAATTGTGAGTTAGATAGGATAGTGAAGAAGGCGATGGGTATGCTTGCCTTTGTTGGTCAGTGCATTGAGTACAGGAGTTGGGAGGTCATGGTATGGCTGTACAGGACATTGGTTAGGTCACTGTTGGAATATTGCTTGCAATTCGGGTCTCCTTCCTATTGGAAGGATGCTGTGAAACTTGAAAGGGTTCAGAAAAAATGTTCAAGGATGTTTCCAGGTTTAGAGGATCTGAACTATAGGGAGAGGCTGAATAGGTGGGGGCTGTTTTCCCTGGAGTGTCGGAGGCTAAGGGGTGACCTTATAGAGGTTTATAAAATCATGAGGGGCATAGATAGGATAAATAGACAAGGTATTTTCTCTGGGGATGGAGCAGTCTAGAACTAGAAGGCACAGGTTTAGGGTGAGAGGAGAAAGATATAAAAGAGACTTAAGGGGCAACTTTTTCACGCAGAGGGTGATATGTACATGGAATGAGCTGCCAGAAGACATGGTGGAGGCTGGTACAATTACAGCATTTAAAAGGCATTTGGATGGGTATATGACTAGGAAGGATTTAGAGGGATATGGGCCAAGTTTTAGTAAATGAGACTAAATTAGTTAGGATTTCTGGTTGGCATGGACAAGTTGGACCCGAGGACCTGTTTCCGTGCTGTATATTTCTATGACTCTAGATGAAAGACTTTCTATCAAACAAATCTCTCAGTCAACCAACTATATCAGTTCAATTAATCCTTAATTTTCCGTGCTCAAATGTTAAGTTAGCCAACCTAAATCTGCATCGCACCCTCTCCGAGACCAGTTTATTTGAGATGCAGAGCCCTGAAATAAATGCAGCACTCCAGATGTAGTCAACCAAATATGAATCCATAGCATAACTTCCTTCCCTTTAAATTCCCTTCACAAAAAGTCTAAAATTCCATGAGCTTTTGGGTTTTTTGTACTTGCGTAGTGTCATTTAGAGCCTTCTGTGTACCTAATTCACACTGCTCCTGAATTGTCTTAGGTCCATAAAGAATAATATTGCATTTTTCTGGATTAAACATTACCAGCTATAATTTTATCCATTTGCTTAATCTATCACTGTCCATTTACAACTGCTATTCTCTCCACCACCCCTCCTTCTCATTTCCTCTCTCCTTCCCACAACTTCTCCTTTAGCCCTCCCTTTCTCCTTTACCCTCACTCTGCCCAACTACCCCTGCTCCCTTCTATTCCCATTGCTCTGTCTGCCCTTTTTCCTTCCCATTCCCTGACTTGTGCCCTCACCATCTCGCCTTTCCCTCTCTTTCTCTCTCAATCGCTTTCCCCTTCTCCCTCTCTCACGCCCCCCCCGACCCCTGACCCCCCCCCCCCCATCTCTTACTGTCCCCTCCTTCTCACACACTCCCCTCCCTTGCCCTCTTGGCCATCGCCCTCCTGTCCCTCTCGCCCTCTTTCTTCTCTTATCCCTATCGCTCCCTTCACTCCTGTTCCCATACTCCTTTCCCTCTCTCCTTTCTCATCTGCATTCTTTCACTCCCTTCTCCCTCCTCCTCTAATTTGTCATTAAAACAAACAGACTAAACAGGAACAGAGGAACATGGTCAATAAGATCATGGCTGACCTGATTAGGTTCCAAACTGCACACATATTCGATATGTGGTCTCACCACTTCAGAACTGAGGCATAACGTCTCTTGTTTTATTTTCAATTCCTTTCATAAAAAGCACAATAACCCATTAGCCTTCTTGAATATATGCTGTACCTGCATACTAATGTTTGGTAAATCATGCAGCTGGTATTCCGTAGTTGTTCTCTATTTAAATTACAATCTACTCTTTGATTCTTCTTGCCAAAGTGAACAATTTCACATTTTCCTATCTTAAGCTCCACCTGCCATATTTTTGCCCATTCTCTCAATTTTATTCTGCAAATTCCCTCCATCTTCTTCACAACATCCTTCTCTCATCCAAGTCATTCTTGCAAATTGTAGTCAGTGAGTCCCAGCAGAGAACTTTGTGGACTTCACTAACAAATCCTGCCAGTCAGACAAAGACCCATTTTTGCATACTCTGTTTTCTGCAAGTAAGCCAAACTACTAAACATTCTAATATGTTACACCAGACACCATTGGCTTTTATTTTCCACAATAAACTTTGACTGGCATGTTGTTATATGCCTTCTGGATCTCCAAGTACACTGCAGCTACAGATTCCTTTTATCACAGCACATATTACTACTTCAAAGAAATATAATGAATTGGTGAAATGTGACTCCCCTTCCAAAATATCAGGCTGACTCTTCTCGGTAACCTTGTGTTTTACTTCTCCTTCATGGGACGTAGGCACTGTCAGTAAGGTCAACATGTGTTGCCTACCCTAGCTTGTGGGGCCATTTCAGATGGTATTTTAGGCACAATCACTGTGTTAATGTGTATTTGCAGTCACATGAAGACCAGACCAGGTAAAGACAATTATATTCTTTTTTCCTTAAATTTGATGCTTTCCCCAACTTCTTTACTTAACCACAAATGGTTAATCCTTCTTTTAGAATTTTTAAAAATGTATATTTAAGGACCTCAATTGACCCAAGGGCAGGCAAGCTGATGGTAAAATACTCATGGAGACAGGTAGGTAATGGGCATGGTGCTGCAGCCACAGCAGTTTATTTTACATCTTAATATCCACTGTGGAGAAGCCATAAAATTCCATTGTATTCAACTTTATCCTTGCCCAAAGTCCACTTACAACAGGGGTCTGTGAATACCAGGAACACAATCCCAAAATGGCTTTAGCTCAGGGCACCAATATAATAACCATAACAAATATTTCAGGAATTTTTGTGTTTGAGCTATCCAAAACTTTGTTGTCACTGTGCTATAAGTCACAGTTAAGTTCCATTAAATCTTTATATTTGTGCTCAGAGATGTACACTGACTCCCGGTTAAACAACACATCATTTTTAAAATTCTAGTCATTATGTTCAAACCCCTCATGTGATCATCTCTCCCAAACATTGTTATCGCCTGCAGCCCCATAATCCTCCAAGGCATCTATGCTCCACCAATTCTAGCATCTTGAACATTTACATTTTTACTGACTTCAATATTTGTGGCCATGTCTTTAGCACCCATTATCTTTAGAATTCTCTTTCTAAAGCTCTGCACCCCTCTCTCTCTCTTGTATGCTTTAAAACACTCCTGAAACCTTAATACTTTGACCAAGCATTTGGGCATTCCCCCAATAATTCTTGGTGTGACTTGGTGTCAATTTTTCTTTTATCATGCTCCTTTGACAAGTTGTTAGAATTTAGCTTAGTTTTTCTTTGGAAAAGCAAAATGCAACAGTTGCTGGAAAGCTGAAGTAGGAAGAATAAAAACTGGACAAAACCTGGGAGGTAAGGCCACATCATCGGGTCAATGACCTTTCTCAGAACTGAAGAATAGAAATTGAAGAGATTTAATGTTCATAGTGGGATGGGGAATGAAGAACAAAGGAAAAGCTATGTGATGGGGTGGAGTCCGGGGTAGATTAAATCGCAAAAGATTTCATAATGGATGAGACAAACAGAAAGGTAATGGCTATAGTTAGGAAATAATAGTTATGGCCAAATGAAGTGTAAATTTGAATGCAATATGATGGGATAAAAAAAAGACAAAGGCCAACCCAACAAAATAAAACAAGGGGAAGAAAACAGCACATCAAACAAGATGAAGACAGAGGATATGAACTAAAGTTGCTGAATTTGGTGTTCAGCCCAGGACGCTACAGGGTGACAATTCAAAACATGAGGTGTTGTTCCTCAAGCTTGCATCGAGTTTGAGTGGAACACAGTCACAGGCCAAGACAGAAAGAGTAACATGGGAGCATGAGGAGAATTCTAATGGCACAACCAGAAGCTCGGGATTATGCTTGTGGACTGAATGAAGGTCTTCTGCAAAACAGTCACAGAGTCTGCAGTTCTTCTCTCCATTGTGAAGAAGACCACATTGTGAGGAGCAAATAGAATCACAGAGTCATAGTCATAGGGATTTATAGCACAGAAAAAAGGCCCTTCACCCCATCAGTCTGTGCTGGTCAAAAACAAGCAATGAACCATTCTAATCCCACTTTGCAGCACTTCGCCCATAGCCTTGCATGCCTTTGGCACCATAATTGCACATCTAAATTCCTCTTAAATGTTAGGAATGTTTCTACATCCAAGTCTATTTATTTGGAGGAAGTACATGGTGGATTTGTAAAGAAAATTTTTGTCAGAGTAAAGACAACCTCAGCCAGGCATAGGATGGTGTTGGTGAATGGGGATTGGTTGGGCCTTTGTTTGAGGAAATAACAGAGTTCTGAAACTGTCCTGGTGGGGAATGGAGGTGTGGAGAGAGTGGATGTCTACAGCAAAGAAGAAGCAGTTAGTTACTGTTGAAATGCTATAGGACATCAGAAGAGTTGTGGACATACATCCGAAGAGACTGCTTACAGGTTATTTCTTAGTCTGTATGTCCGAATTAGATAATGTCTCAGAGGAGCAACATTATCTTTCAATATAATAAACAACGCAAAAAGAACACTGCATGTGGTTGAACTCTCCAGAATTATAGAAAGCAACTTAAGAATTAGAAGGTATGATGAAGCCAGTTGTCACCCTTTCATCAATGCTGCAAAAGCTGGGTTGTTGTTATTGTTGTTACATCGAATGTACTGTATGATAATCTGAAACCTAAAATGAACCTTAGCTTTAACAGCAAAGGATTATGTCATGGAGTAATCTATTTCTAAACCTTGCAAAGGTGCATTATGTCATGACTAACTTAATAAAATAGTCACAAATTAAATTAATGTATTAATCAGAAAATACAGCATATTGTATTACCCCCTCCAGCTTCTATAACAAAAAAAACCATTTCAGGCTGATGGACTTTGATTTTCATTATATGGCCTGATTTCTGCTAAATGGGTGCACAGCTAAAAAATGAACAGGTTATTTGCACAGTCAGATCCAAACCATATCCAGTAGTTTCTCAGGCAAGCTAAAACAGATGGGCATCACCTAAACTTAGTATATCAGTTTGCATTTCCAGACATTAGCCAGTGCCTAAGCAGCAAAACAGCCAGGGTCACAATAGTTCCACATCAGGACGGAAAAAGCACTATTAGGTTTAACACTAAACTTTCCCATAAGGAAGGTTGTGATCTCTCCTGCTCCCAGATTCCAATCCATCCCTTCTCAAAATCCCTCCTGCCATTTACTTAGAAATCAGACAGCTGCCATGAGTATTTTGAATTCGCAAATTAGGGAGTTAAAATCAACAATTTTGTTCAACAATTTCAATCTCTAGATACTATAATTTTAACACGCAAAACCAGTGCTTCAACAGTTACGCATTTCTGCCCAGTACTTTAAATTCAATTGGTGGAATTTCCAGGCCCTCCCAGAGCTTTTATAAGGGCAAGCTGGGGAAATTAATTGGGTTGGAGGCAAAAATCACATTTCTCACCGGCAGGTTTAAGTTTTGCTATTATTGCTGAAATACATTAAATTTTGTCAAAGCTTTTCAACTTGCACTCATCAGGGCAATCCACAAGAATACCAGGTCAGGAGGACACTGTTTGAGAGGTAGACTATTGATTGGTTGGCAAGTGGACAACTTGAGCTACCCATGGCCACTGGGTTCACCAGCTACCACTGCCAAGTCTGCCTTTGTCAGTCAGAATGGCCTCTGATTATTAATCACAGTGAAGCGTGTTCTTGTCTTCTGGAAAAGCTTCAGATGAGCCTCTCAGGAAGCACTAAAGCATGACACTGTTCTTTGCCAGGTCTCTAATATCTCCCAGGGGTGATGCAGGTGACGAGCAGAGGCTGAGTGATGCTCCTAGGTTTCAGAAAATGGACATTTGGATAATGGGACACAGAAGGTCCCAGTGCTCTTCATAACTTCTTGCCCATAAAATTTGGTGTTTTACCCATGCATGTGTTTACAGCTGAGAAAAACATAATTGCACAAAAAAGCCCGACCAAATCCCTGAATAGAAGACCCTCCCACGTTCATGAACACCTCAATCAAGCAGGCTGTTTTCTCTTGATGGTGGTTCTTGAGTGTGGAGCTACAATCATCCACACAAATTGAGTTATTCCATTAAACTCCCGTCACATGCCTTTTAGATGTTACAACAGGATGGGGAGGTTGTAATAGGTGAGTTACCCTTGCAAAATTCCTCTGACCTGCTCTTGCATCCACAATATTCTATGATACATTATTCTATGATTCTAATGTAGCTTGTGCTCAAATGTTTGCAAAATCCTTTCAACCCATCTAACATGTTATACTCTTTGAATTTATTGTGCTAGTTCTTATGGTCAGTATGCCATACCATGCCTGTATGATCAGAGCATGTAGGCATCTCATAATCCATTTTACCTCAAACCATTTGAAGCATGACACTCTACTGGAAGCATGCTCCCCCACTGTAATATAATAGCTGAATATTAGCCCAGACACTTATGTATCCAATGAATGTAATGTTTGCACACAATAGTTAGTTGCAGTAAATGTCTATTGGATTCTTCAGTACCATGATATCCAGAATTAGTTCCTTATGTTAATGAAACAACATTGTCACATCAGTTAACAACTCCTGTTGGAGGGAAACATAGTAGCAGCATTGAAAGTCTATCAGAGACTCCAATAGCTTGGTCACAAATATTTGGAAAGTTGAAAATCAACTAAACAACAGCTATGGACAACAGAATATTCAAACAATTGGGTGCATTCTCACTCTTAAGCAACTTAGTTTCTGTGAACAGACAGCTGTACATAACTGTAAATAAGGTATTAACCTAAGTTAAATGGTTTGATCTGAGTGCAAGTCTTTCAAGAGAAAATTAATTTCTAAGGTTAACTTAATTAAATAATAAATAAAGTTAAAAAGGTGAAGTGCACACAAAAAGGCGAAGCGAGGACAGGAAGCAAGTCTAGGGTAGTGCAGAAAGCTGGAAGATTATAATGGTCTGTTCCTGCTTTTGATATTTAAGAAATATCTTTCATCAGTACAGCTAAGTGTTTTGTTACGAAGGAATGAACAGTTTTAATTTACACTGACTCAAAGTCAATACCCACAGTTCTACAACTTTTGTATGCCATCTATGACACATGATCAAGAAATTACAGACCTGAACTTTTACTTTATAAATAGTTAATTAATAATTAGAAGTGATAAGTCAATGAAGATATTTTCTTCCCAAAGGAGGGACTGTTGGAAATTGGGATCCCTCTAAAACTGAATTTTTCTAGTATTTACCATGTATCATGAGGTTTTGTTTAACTGCCATTACAGCGGTAACTAGCTTTTCAATTTTCTAGCGTACAGAAACAAAGGGAAGATCACAAACATGACTAAAATTATCAAGGTAGCAATGCTCTATTCAACTGACAACAATGACATATCTGGTGCCCATTGTACTCTGTTATCAAAGTATGAGTAACTTTAAGAAATAAGATTTTATTCTAAGTAAGTACTGTAAACTAACCCTCAGACAGAGTCATAGATTGTACAGCATGGAAACAGACGCTTCAGTCCAACTCATTAATGCTGACCAGATACCTAAATTAATTTGGTCCCATTTGTCAGCATTTGGTCCATATCTCCCTAAACCTTTCCTATTCATGTACCCATCCAAATGCCTTTTAAAATGTTGTAAAGGTACCACCTCCACCAGGTTAATAAGCCACCACCTTTTTGGGAGGAGGCGAGGAGTTTCCTGACATTGGTCCATGGGAACAACTATGACTGCTACCATTAAAGACTATCTCAAAACATCAGGGATTAACTTCCCTAAACTCTAAATCATAAGAGTCCATCACACTCTGTTTATTCTATTCTGCAGAATGGCAATGATATTAGAAAGCAATCTCATCTGTCACAGGTTATATATTGCTTCTGTTAGTATAATTAAATAATGTATCACATCTGAACTGCTGCTTATCAAACTAAATAAACTATCTGAAAACTGCTTACAAATTGGCCACACAAATAAACCCCCCACCCCACCCTAGTACATGTGAGGATCCCGAATGTATCAACCCTAGCGATGGAGGGAACCTCCATCCAATATTTTATATACTGCTTGGACAAAATGGGAAGCAAGTCTATTCATTGTGTATAGGGAAGACTGCATCCTTGTGACAGATTACTTCTTGAAATGTTTCATTCCTCAACAACGTAACATAGCATGCATGACTGACCCTGTCTTGATTAGTTAGGCAGTCTTAATTGAAAAAAAAAGACAGTCCTAATTGAATACAACACACTGATAAACCACTTTAAGATATGTGGCATTAAATAAGAAATGACCCATATCACTTCATCATTCTACAGTCCATGTTCAAATTGTCAAACAGAATGTGTAGGACGCACTATTAAGTCAATAATCATTAAGTGACAACCAACAAAGCAAAGCTTTTCATGTAACACCAATGAAGTGGAATTACCATCCTCCAGTATGTTCAAAGGGCAATGCAAATGATCTTATCCGGCAACAAATTATTTAGCCATCCTGAGGCACAGGGCATTCTTCTTCAAAGTCAGATAAGAATGAAAGAGGTACACAACAAGTGAGCAAGCAGAGAACAATCACAGCTATGCACTGGGCAGAGTGCAAGTTAGAAATCCAAATACTTGGATAGCAGCAAAGCAACCAACCTAGATCATACAAAGCTTTTCCTGATCATCCTACTACACTGCAAAGGAACAGAAGCCAATTCAGACCGACGTGCAACATAACCCAAACATAGGTGAAGAGAGTGAGAAAGAACAGTCCAATGCTGATGATTATGTGATGATGTTGAGTGACAGTAATCAGTGACAAGACAAACAAGCTGTCAAACAGGTGCAACAGACAACAACATATTCCTTTCAAGATGAATAAACATTCATCGGATCAGGATGAGCTCTCAAACCACAGAAGTGTTACCTTGAAGTTTAAAATGTTAGTCATGCAAATGCGTTTAACCTGTTTGTATGACTATCAAATTGACAATATTTGCCAATACACAGCCATGTATGTTACTTTAGTGTAAGATTTTAACTTTTGAGGAAAGGAAAATGTGTTCTGTCTCACAGTCAGTATGTCAATATGCCTCAAAGTGACCTGCTCATCAACGTATCATAGCATGTGACAAAAGATCTAAAGATCTCATGCTTCATCTTACCAATAATTACTTGAAGCATGATACTCCACTGGACACATGCTCCTTTGGTGTAATTTTATAGCCCAGACTGAGTAATGTCTGTACATAATAGTTGAAATAAATTTCTGTTAGATTCTTTAACAGCACAATATCCATGCCTGGCTTATTGTGATGTGGGAGACTACATAAACTGGAGCATCAGTTAAGCAAACTGTTCACATCAGAATTAAAATTAATTGTTTATGGTTTGCTTACTATTAGAGAAATCAAATATATTTCCAGCTTCAGCTGCCATTATACAAGTTATGATCTATAATGCTATATCACTTTTCTTCACAGCAGTGTATTAGAAACCTAATAGAGAACATATTAGTTTAGGTTAGTTTCTTTTTGGAATAACTGATTTCCAGCAATAGATGGAAGCAGCAAGATCCAGTTAAATTGCATTATGCACATAATGGAAAGGCATTTTTTGGAGATTATTGGAAGTTGTAGGCAACTAAGAGCCTAATTTGAATTTAAAGGGCTACAGCAATAATCTAGGCATGAGAATAAAGACAAGTACAGTTTAAATTACGAACATTGAACTTGACTTTTCTTTGATCTGTAAACTTTGGTTTGATAATGATTAGAGTTAGGGTTCAGTTGAGACAGTAAAACAAGTTTGGATTTTCAGGCTATGCAATGAACATTATTGCACAAAAGGTTTCACTGCAATACATTTTGACAGTTAACTGTAAAAGTGGCAAGATACAAATGTTCATAGAGGACATTCCTTTGCAGTAAGTTTTTGGACGTTTGAATTAACAATGGAGATAAAACACATTTTAAAATAAATGCTTCAAGTTAAGCTTAACATTTTATTTGATTGTACCTCTAATGACAGTTTGTGCATCGTAATTAAGTGATAGAGTTGCCAATTAACTACTCTGCAAAATTTTAATGTATTCCAGGCAACAGCCTTCGGTAGGATTTCCAGTGTATTTTTGAGTCACTTCTGCTATATAAAAGGTTCTGATTGAACTGGCTATTAAAAGGAAATATCTTTGAACCATGAACCTGGTTAAATGACATACAGTAGAGCCTTCTGTACATGAATGAGGTGGGTTATTTCTTCATCTAAAAAAAGATCATCCTGAGGGAATTTGGAAAAGAACTAGCAGTACACTAAATAAGAAAACTTGACTGAACTCATCTCTGGAAACTTGGTGCTATTTGGATGTTTCAAGACTCAGTATTTACTACAGATATTCCTCTTCTCCAGGTAGCATCCTCAATTATTCAAGGGTCTCCAAACCATGGTTTATGCCATGATTTTTAAAACGAAGCAGACAGTGGAGACAAGTTCCAGGTCTACCTCACCAGGCAATGGGGATCAAAACTGATGCGATTGGTGTTACCATGAACCACACACTAGCTATTTAGACAACTAATTAACCAGCCCCCTTCCCACGGATAATGGAATTCTTATCAGAAAAATCATTTGTGGCACAAATGTCTAACATTCATATTTATTACTTCTGTTTAGTAATTGCCTTTTAACATTACTATTATTTACTCAGATACATACAAGCAACAACAACTTGCATATATAATGCCTTTAACACAATAAAACGCCCAAGGCATTTAACAGGATTATTATAAAGCAAGATTTAAGACTTAATCAAAAAATACAATATTACAGCTAGTGAGCAAAAGCCTGGTAAGAGACAGGTTTTAAGGAATTTCCTAAAAGAGCAAAGAAAGGTAGAAAATCAAAGAGGTTTGGTTTGGGTTGGGATGGGAAGACCATCAACACGCATCCTGAGATAAGTGACCACTCAGCAGTCTTGAATGAGCATTACATAAAGCATCACTGTGCCAAAACAGACCAAGGTAAGTGCTGCAGTGGGAAGCTCTCAATGTTGATGCCTTCAAGCCAAGCTGCACAGATGGTAAAACAGCTTTTCAACAACTCTCCTCAGAGCAACTCCGTGTGCAAGAACTGGACAGGGCTCACCAAATGTGTAAATCTTATAAATCTGCACATTTCTTACAAAATTTCTACTGGAAAAAGGAGTACTCCATGGTTTACAGTCTATTTCAAAAAGAAAGTCCGAAGAAGGACAAATAACACTCAGTGTAAACAGCCTTGGTGAAACAATGATCTTTCCAAGAAACAAGAAGTTTAGATTAAGTTTGAACAGTGTCAAACTGCAATCAACAGGGAGGTTTAATGTGCCAACTGTAAATATGAAATTGAACTGGCCAGGACAGAAAATTCCAGGAAGTTCTACAGGAGCATTATACCAAAAGGGATAATACTGAAATACACAGGTTCTTACTGCATGACCGGGAAAGGGCTGAAGCTCTTGAGCTGACAGTTTCAGAGCATTTTCAAGGAAGAAATCAATGTGCCTTTGTGGGAGTCTAGTATGAGAGCAAGCTTACAAGAATATGCTTGATGTTACAATTACATTTAAAAAATTGAGAAACTCCTTCATAACAACAATCTCTCCAAAGCTTGTGGTCCTGATAACTTTGCAAACCAAACACATACAACTGCAGCACGTGAGTTTGCATCATAGGCACAGCATATTTTTCAACAATCCATGAAAGCAGGACTGTCACCCTGCCGCAAGATAATATCTCTCCAACTTTCAGGACAGAACTGCTCCAACAAACAACTGTCCTATTTCACTTGCTAGTGTTTCCTGTAACTAGAACACATCAATTATAGTCAGCTGATGAGATGTTTTGAAGGACAGAATATCCTTATTGTTGAGTTAGCATGCCTTTCATAAATCAACAGAATCACAACACATCTTTATGATCTGACTTATAACCTTGACAAGTGCACCTTTGTAGGTGTAGATATTTTAGATTTTTCCAATGCTATTGATCACGTACCACACATGAAACTACTAGATAATCTAAATCATTATGGAGCCTGAGGAGATAGTAGACCATGAGTAAGAATATTGTTTTAACCAAATGGCAACAAAGAGTCGCAGTGAATGGTAAAGTCTTAAAGTTGAAACCAATCTCCAATGGAGTGCGTCAAGTTATTGCTCTGGGCTCACACTTGTTTTTTCTCCTTATAAATGACATCCAGATGGAATAGCAAGTTAGGTCAATCTCTTTGCAGATGACTCCCAGTCTGTATAGCCAAGACTGAAGCTGCCGATGAATTTTGCCTTCAAAATAATCTAAATAACTTGTCAAATGGGCTAATATATGGAGAATAAAAATTCAATGTTGAGAAATGCAATATCACACAAATAAGCAATACTTAACATCAATCAGCACTCAAATACACAATGCATTATTTCCCACGTGAAGTTACAAAATAATGACATTACTTAGGAATCCACACCCAATTTAATTTAAAACGAAATGTACAAAAACAGCAACAGTAGCCTCCAATGCATCAAAAATGTTTGGATTCATGCAATAGAACATTCACCACTGTTCAGCTACAGCGAAGTAAATGATAACCCAGACATCATTTAGACCACATCTAGAGGATTGGGACTTAGATATTTGGGAATTATATTCTGCTTTAAGAATTATGTCTTTGAGAAGGTTAAATGCTTGGAGCTCTTTTTGTTAGAAACAATTATTCATGAGCGAATAGTGTCTCTTATTTGGTCATGACATTAGGTTGGCACAGCCTCCAGAACTAAAGAAAGGCCCACAGATTGACATATCACTATAACATTTTGAATGGACAATTAAATATCTGTAAACAGTACATCAGACCAAAAAGTGGCTGAGCCTGAAGAGCTCATAACTGACAGCTCCATCTGTAAACAAACCAATGTGTTTCCTTTGCCAACTCCTTATCTCTCTAGAACAATTAACAACTGGAACAATCTTCCACAAACATCAATCTTCACCCTCTGAGCATTCTAAAATTTGTTGAACTTTATTAATTAATGTGACCATTGTTGACGTAAATATTGTTTAAAAAGGTATTTGTGTAAATGATTAAGATTACCTCAGGTAACCCTTTAAAACTCAAGTTATGTTTAATAACAATTAAATATTTTCATATTTATTTAATCTCTACAGTCCAGATTGATCTAATGGTACAGGAATAGTATATCAGGCTTTCATTCAGAAGACATGGGTTTGATCCTGGCCAACCAATCCTATCTGGGTTTTAACAGAATTGAAATCTGTGTCACAAGTAGTTGCACGAAGGTGTGTTTCAGGCGTAATGTCTAGCAGCTGCGTAATTGAATATTTGCACTCATGGGCATTGAAGACAAAACTAGAAATGCCATGGAGAAGCTTATGCTGCTAGCAGCAGATAGATGTAAAGTACAATTCTCCTATTAACTGCTTGCAAAGAGTATACCAGTGGATGACTGTGAAGTGGGTGAAGTTTAGTGCCCTCAGAAAGGGTAACAGTTGCATTTGGAACTCCCCAGGTTGAATGGATACAATAGGCAGTAACCCATCCAACATGTTGGTTCCAAAGAGTAAATCTGGCCAAGCATGTACATTAAAAAAAGACTCCTTTTTGATTGTTCTGTTCTTCCATCAGGCAGAAAATACAAAGCAAACACATGTATCAATAAGTTCAAGAACAGTTTCTTCCCTGCTTTTAGACTACTGAACAGACCTCACTAACTTCAAATCTAATGTTGACCTTGCTTTTGTTCCCTTGTGCAGATACAACTTTGTATGCCTCACTCTGTCTAAATGATCTATTATGTCCTTGATCTGCCTGTATTGCTTGCAAAACAAAATTTTTCACTGCATTTAGGTACATGTGACAACAATAAATCAAATCAAATCAGAGCACAGATGTACTCCTATTGTGAAGACAACTTTCAAAATTGTGAGAGCCTACATGATGGTAGTAGTACTACATTTTACAATGTGGTATTATAATATCATAATTATTTTATTCACCTTTTCTAAATATTAACCACAATACATTAATCAGAAGACCAACACTTGTTATTTAACCATTTATTATTTTACATCTCTACTGAGGATAGACCAGATCTAAAAGTTGAAGTTCTAAATTGGAGGAAGGCTAATTTTGACGGTATTAGGCAAGAACCTTCAAAAGCTGATTGGCGGCAGATGTTCGCAGATAGAGGGACGGCTGGAAAATGGGAAGCCTTCAGAAATGAGGTACCGAGAATCCAGAGAAAATATATTCCTGTTAGGGTGGAAGGAAAGGCTGGTAAGTGTAGGGAATGCTGGATGACTAAAGAAATTGAGGGTTTGATTAAGAAAAAGAAAGAAGCATATGTCAGGCGTCGACAAGATAGATCAAATGAATCCTTAGAAGAGTATAAAGGCAGTAGGAGAATACTTAAGAGGGAAATCAGGAGGGCAAAAAGGGGACATAAAGTGGTTTTGGCAAATAGGGTTAAGGAGAATCCAAAGGGCTTTTACACATATATTACGGACAAAAGGGCAACTAGGGAGAGAATAGGGGCCCTCAAAGATCAGCAAGGTGGCCTTTGTGTGGAGCCACAGGAGATGGAGGAGATACTAAATGAGTATTTGCATCTGTGTTTACTATGGAGAAGGACATAGAAAACATAGAATGTGGGGAAATAGATGGTGACATCTTGAAAAATGCCCATTTAACAGAGGAGGAAGTGCTGGATGTCTTGAAACACATAAAGGTGGATAAATCCCCAGGATCTGATCAGGTGTACCAGAGAACTCTGTAGGAAGCTAGAGAAGTGATTGCTGGACCCCTTGCTGAGATATTTGTATTATCAATAGTCACAGGTGAGGTGCCAGAAGACTGGAGGTTGGCTAATGTTTAAGAAAGGTGCCAATGTTTAAGAAAGGTGGTAAGGACAAGCCAGGGAACTACAGGCCTGTGAGTCTGAGGTCGATAGTGGGCAAGTTGTTGGAGGGAATCCTGAGGGACAGGATTGGAAAGGCAAGAACTGATTAGGATAGTCAACAAGGCTTTGTGCGTGGGAAATCATATCTCACAAACTTGATTGAGTTTTTTGAAAAAGTAACGAAGAGGATTGATGAGGGCAGAGCGATTGACGTGATCTATATGGACTTCAGTCAGGCGTTCGACAAGATTCCCCATGGGAGACTGGTTAGCAAGGTTAGATATCATGGAATACAGGGAGAACTAGCCATTTGGATATAGAACTGGCTCAAAGGTAGAAGACATAGGCTGGCTTTGGAGAGTTGTTTTTCAGACTGGAGGCCTGTGACCAGTGGAGTGCCACAAGGATCGGTGCTGGGTCCTCTACTTTTTGTCATTTATATAAATGATTTGGATATGAACATTGGAGGTATGTTAGTAAGTTTGCAGATGACACCAAAATTGGAGGTGTAGTGGACAGCGAAGAAGGTTACCTTAAAGTTCAATGGGATGTTGATCAGATAGGCCAATGGGCTGAGGAGTGGCAGATGGAGTTTAATTTAGATAAATGTGAGGTGCTGAATTTTGGGAAAGTAAATCTTAGCAGGACTTATACACTTAATGGTAAGGTCCGAGGGAGTGTTGCTGAACAAAGAGACCTTGGAGTGCAGGTTTATAGCTCCTTGAAAGTAGAGTCACAGGTAAATAATGAAGAAGGCGTTTGGTATGCTTTCCTTTATTGGTCTGAGTATTGAGAACAGAAGTTGGGAGGTCACGTTGCAGCTCTGCAGGATGTTGATTAAACCACTTTTGGAATATTGCATGCAATTCTGGTCTCATTCCTATCTGAAAGATGTTGTGAAACTTGAAAGGATTCAGAAAAGATTTACAAGGGTTGGAGGATTTAAGCTATAAGGAGAGGTTGAATAGGCTGGGGCTGTTTTCCCTGGAGCATCAAAGGCTGGGGGGTGACCTTACAGAAGTTTATAAAACCATGAAGGGCATGGATAGGATAAATAGACAAATTCAATTCCCTGGGGTGGGGGAGTCCAGAACTAGAGGGCATCGGTTTAGGGTGAGAGGGGAAAGATATAAAAGGGACCTAAGGGGCAACTTTTTCATGCAGAGGGTGGTGCATGTATGGAATAAGCTGCCAGAGGAAGTAGTAGAGGCTAATAAAATTGCATTATTTAAAAGGCATCTGGATGGGTATACAAATAGGAAGGGTTTGGAGGGATATGGGCCAGGTGTTGGCAAGTGGGACTAGATTGGGTTGGGATATCTGGTCGGCATGGACCAAAGGGTCTGTTTCCATGCTGTACATCTCTATGACTCTCTGACTCTATGATTATTGAGCATCTTCTACGACAATTCCCTTGCGGAAGACTCTGGATGGAATTTTTTTCATGTACGGAGTAACCAGAACTAAGTGCTGAGGAATTAGCCTGGAAACAGTCTTCCAGTCACAAAAACATGCATCAACCACACTTTGCTCCTAGATACTGAGCAAATCTTGGATCCAACTTGCCACTTATTCCCCTGGATCCTGTGAATTTTTAAATTTCTGATCAGCCTGTGATGCAGGGCACATAGAAATATCTGCAGATGACAAATATATCTTCCCTGCCTCTTGTCAAAGATCTAGCAACAATGACTGCTCCCTCAAAAGACCAGGTTGTTATCAGCACACAGCAGAACAGCACACTTCGGAGACATGCTCCAGTAACTAGAGATACGGACTATTTTCTAAATGGGGAGAAAATTCAGAAGTCTGAAGTGCAAACAGACTTTGGAGTTCCAGTTCAGGATTCTCTCAAGGTAAACTGGCAGGTTGAGTCAGTACTTAGGATGGTAAAATGCAGTGATGGCATTTATTTTGAGAAGACTTGAATGTAAAAACAGGGATATACTTCTGAGGCTCTATAAGGCTCTGGTCAGGCCACATTTGGAGTATTGTGTGCAGTTTTGGGCCCCATATCTCAGGAATGATGAACTGGCCCTGGAAATGTTTTCAGAGTAGGTTCACAAGAATGGTCCCAGGAATGAAAAGCTTAACATATGAGGAAAGTTTGAGGACTCGAGGTCTATACTCTGTGGAGTTTAGAAGGATGAGAGGGGATCTCCCTGCAAGTGGGCTGAATAGCTGAACTACTTTTTGAACACAGGTGAGTTTCTCATGGTGGTAGCGTGGGTCATAAATGCCAATTGTCCGTGTGTTTTAACGTGATGTAGATCATAAGATATTGGAGTAGAAATTAGGCCATTCAGCCCATCAGGTCTGCTCCACCATTCAATCATGGCTGACAAGTTTCTCATCCCCACTCTCTCACTTTCTTCCCATAACCCTTGATCCCCTCGACAAGCAAGAACCTACTTATTTCAGTTTTAAATAGACTCAATTACTGGCCTTTTTGTGACAGTGAATTCCATAGATTCACCACTCTCTGGCTAAAGAAGTTTCCCTTATTTCCATTCTAAAAGGTCTTCCCTTTACTCTAAGGCTGTGCCCTTGGGTTCTAGTCTCTCCTACCAATGGAAACATCTTCCCAACATCAACTCTGTCCAGGTCATTCAGTATTCTGTAATTTTCAATTAGATCCCCTCTCATCCTTCTAAACTCCATCGGGTATAGACCAAGAGTCCTTACAGTCCACTCTGACGCTCCACACAGCATCCCATCCAGACCTATGCCCCATCCTATCCCTGTAACCCTACATTCTCCATGGCTAATCCACCTAGCCTGCAAATTCCTCGACACAATGCGCAATTGAGCATTGTCAATCCACCTAACCTGTGAGTGGAAACTGTAGCACCTGGAGTAAACTCATGGAGATACGGGGAAGAATGTGCAAACTCTACACTGACAATCACCCAAGGGTGGAATCAAACCCAGTTTCCTGGCACTGTGAGGCAGCAGGGTTAACCACTGAGCCATCATGCCTCCCTTTTTGGAGAATTCCAGCCTCAGACAATTGTCTATGTAAAGCCTGAACTCAACGGGCAATTCCCACAGGGTCAGTGCCTCAAGAGGTACCAATGTGTATCTTTCAGGGTATGTCCAGTGTCCAACTATCTAGGGACCAAAGATGTGTGCCCAAATTCTTCATCTTTTATGGATTGTTACCTTATCATTCCAGATCCAAACTCGTATAGCAATTGCAAAGCCAATACTAGTATGTGGATATATATTTTAAAAGCCAGCTCTGATTATTGCCCTGGCATCCTTTTACTTATAAGCATGGCACCTGAATCTTTGTTCATTTTTTACACCCTTCCCATCCTACTTTAGCTATGATTGCATAAGAGAATCCTAGCCTTATTATCTATTTCAATCACATACCTTTTCTGTGCATTTAGCCATCCATTCCTTCCCTTAACTTGCATCATTTCCATGCCTTAGTGAGGTTATGATTTTAATTGCTTAAAACGTTCATGCTTCTTGGTGGTGCAGGTTGCAAGTCATTCAACCTGTTATCATCCTCTCCCCGTGTAGCATTTAGTGACCTCTTCCATTCTCCTTTTCTCTTCCAGCCAAGAAATTCTGACTATTCTCTAGTGCTAGGTTATTCCAAATACAACATGCACCAACAAAAGACATTTTTCTCCAAAAGAACACTACTGGTATATCTTCATCTTTATTCAAACTGACCAAAAGAATGGATCAGTAGTAGAGTTAAGTACACATTAGAATCTCTTTGTTATTTCTGTCCAGTTATGGTAGCTGCAGTTTTGAACTATGATCTTATTTCCACTTTCTCAAAACTCATAATAGTAAACGATTTTTCTGTTCAAATAATGCAGGTGAATAACTGAAAATGAAAATCATATGTAGATCATTGCATTGTAATCACTGCGTTGATGCCAAATGTATGATGCAGAATTATAAGGACCAGTATCTCAATGTGTATACAGCTGATTACAGCCTGCACTTTTGAAAATGCACTTAGTGTCTAGAAATCCTATTGCCTTGACAAGTGTATGAAACGTAAAGAATATGCTACAGTAACTTGACAATCTTTCCGAATCTGTTTTACACACTAGCAATACAAGCCTAAAATATGCCAAGAGCTTCATGATTAAATCAAAAAATAAAAATTCGATTTTTCTGCTTTCGTTTATTCAATAGCAGTAAAAACATTATAGAAATATTTCCCACAATTTAACTAATCAATATGTCTCCCTAATGACGTAGCTGTTTAATGAAAACCTCCTCACATACTCCAGCTCAGAACGACAAAGATAATTAGTTCGTGATCTATCAGTATTTTTACCAGAATGAATTTTTCAGAATCATTTCCTCCATCTTTCAAGTTACTCTACCTTAGGGAGATGAATGCTTGAAGCAACCCTAATGAAAGGCATTTTCTGAAATGGCAAAAAAAAATTCTTGCTGTTTGTCTTCTGGAATTGAATTTTTAGCTCTTACCTGATGGAAAGTTGTCTCCTTGTTGGCAAATCATTTTACACTCTTAATAGCACAGACACCTGCATATGTGAGTAAATTACTGATTTAACTTAAGACAGACTTTCTAACAATCTGTTCCAGTAGAATGAAACAGCCATACAAGATGCAAGAAATTAGGCATTTTACCTAATTTCAGCTTGAACTACATTTGCAGTAGTTTCTTGCTCGCTTTTGATGACTGAAGCATTCTAGTTTTTATTGGAAGTGGGGGATAATAGGTAATAATGACCATCACTTTGGGCCTTTCAGGAAAGAAATGCTTCACAATATATTTCTGATGGCTACAATATAATTCTGAATACCAGAATTAATCTTTTGATGTTTTTTGAGTATTTTCAGAAGATGAGGAATCAAGTGAAAGGGTGAGAGAGAGAGAGAATTCAAAGTTGGATAAAGCAGTGTACATAGACCTATACTCACCTACATATCGTAGGACAACTCCCTTCCCAGATTCTGTTGTTGTAGGAGACTGGGAATTATGTGCAGGAATCAAACCAGTAGATATCAGCTGCAAATCAGTAGAACAATGAACTTTGCTACCTCTAGGTCTTTTCAAACTATCACAGGGAAGGTCAACAACATTAGTGAATTTATAGGACAGAATGCAGAAAACGTATTATTATGTGGGGCAAACACCTTCAGGACTTTGCCTGCAGGAAAATTACAGCAAAGCAAGACTGCACATTTTCAGCAAAATGGGGATCCCTAAAGGGCAAGATATTACTCATTACACCATGTAGCCTTCTGGATCTCCAGTAATGGTTTTTAAGAACCACAAACACTTCCACTGTGTCAAAGAGCAGGTGATCAGCAACCAACACAAGATAGTGTAGGTCAGTATTGGCTTCCCTCACAAATACCATCATTCCTTTATTTCATGTTTTGGATAGAATAGGAAAGTAGAAAGGAATAGAGTGAGCAATTGGAAACCTTTACATACCCATGGTGCAAATTAATGGCAAATAATAACTTAAAGCTAGATACAACTTCCAGGAGAGCAATATATCAATTTTATCATCTGAGATCTCCACCTAAGTGCCTTGTGAGTGTGTCCATGCTTGAACATGCAGAATAACAGTCAGATGCCTATCTGATACAGATGACCAGATTTGTTTGGGAACCATCCATTAGCAAATTAACCAAACTACATAACTTCAATTCCTCATGTTTCAATCATTTTCTGATGCTATTGATTAATTTGGCTTCTCCTTTGTTTCGACCTGTAAACAAATTCTTATGCAACTTAGTGCCAATTATTTCACATTGTGTCTATAGAAGATTAGAACTTTGATTTTTACACACAGCAAGTTACATTGGTCCAGAAAGCACTGCATCTAAATGTTTCTTACTGCATAGTATTCATATAAACCAACAAACTTGCAACATCTGACTATAAAAGTTAGAAATGGAATGCAGTCAATATTGAATGTGAAGTCTTTTATATACTTACAGCCAATCATCATCATAGCCACAGCAAAAATCTTCTCGCCATCGGTTGTTGGAGCAATATTACCAAAGCCAATACTGGTGAGGCTGGTCATTGTAAAGTAGAGTGAGGCAATGTACACTGAGTCTTTACTTGGTCCACCTTCCCATTTTTCCGTCCCACTTGTATTAAAGTGATACGGCATTCCTATGGTTTCTCCTAATTGGTAGAGCCAGCTATCTGTTCTGATCCTGTTTAATTCTTCATCGATCACTTCATAATCCCCAATGCTGTACCAGATACAAGCCAGCCAATGTGCTGCAAGCCCAAAAACACACACAAGCAGTACCAATACAGCCGCTCCATATTCAATGTAATGGTCCAACTTCCGAGCTACTCGGCCCAAGCGAAGAAGCCTAACAACTTTGAGGGAGCTGAAGAGACTGCTGATGCCCTGCAAAATGACATAATACATATCAGTTAATATATATGTACTTCAAAAATAAAATTTAAAATTACAAAGCATTTTAATATTTCCAAAGCTATACATCAGAGCTTTTTAGTCCTCTGATATTTAATAGACAATTTTAAAAACAAGAGATTGGAATGGAGAAAAAAGGTCATTAAGGAGATAGGAAGGGAGAGAGAGAAATATTGGGGCTTATTGGAGAGTGGAGTGTAAAGAAATCACCATGGGATAGAGCAAGAGATCTTGGTAGGACAGAGATGCCAGTACAGACATGAGGGTGAGTGAGAGATCAGGCTTAGGTGGACGGTGATTGCAATCAGCAGCAGGGAAAGTTAGATACAGAATTCCTGCACCTCTTGGCCCATAAGAAGCATTATAAAAGTAATTTAACCTTGGTTCCTGATTCCCTTCTCCTGAAGGTTTCCTGACTCCTTAGAAAACCATATGGCAACTGTTCAATTTAAATCTGACTCCCAATTACAGTGTGGAAGCCTGAAATAAATATTGTGAAGTGTTCCACAAACTTCCAAATTTGCCACTGCAAAAACAATGTAAATATTTTGAGCTGCAGTCCAAAATATTTAGTTTTTAATCACTACACCACCTCCCACCCTCTAATGGACATTTTGGTGTGTGTTCATAACAAACCTTATGCCTTTTTGCATGGAAGAAACATTTATCACAGTTATCCATCACCAGCTTAGTATGACAGCAAAAATGTGAAAAATTAGTTGTCTGATTAGATATGCAAATTAGAATCTTGCAACAGGCTATTTGAATTTTTATTGGAAAATTCAACTATTAACGGATATAAAACAAAGTACCTGTATCATAAAAAGTGCAAGGATAAGAGGCAATATCTGAATATTAGTGAGTTACGACTGCACTGTCCTTAAGATAGAACAGCAACCAAGAACTAGTCACAGTACTCTATGTGACTTGTGAAAATATCTTCTAGGACTCAAAGTCACCCACAGATTGAGGTGCATATTATTCACATTTTGCATGTATTTCAAGAAATTCAAACAAATTATACACTATTTCATTTTGCAAGTGTGAACTACCATTTCTAATTATCACACCAGGTGACAGTTCAATTATGTAGCATTTATCTGATCACATCAATACAATTAATAAAGGTTACAAGGGTGTTTCTTATGCAACACTGTAAAATAAGTCATGCAGTGTTTATGTTGTCATCAGCCACACACTGTGCATACACAGATTTACAAATGGTCAAAAAAACCTTAAAACTGTACAAAATATCATTAAATATGACACACTGGCTATCCTAGAAACAACCTTTGTACATTTTTTATTTTGATTGTAAGTAAATGGTTCAATCTGATTGCAAGCAATCAAAATGAGTATTTTATTAATGTCCTACGCTCAGGGCAAAATTTGTAGATGATATGTAAATTCAGAAGTGCATGTCAGTGAAATGGGCAGGTGAAATTCAATACAGACAATTGAGAAGTGATTAATTTTGATAGGAAGAACATGGAGAGACAATATAAAAGAAAAGGTACAACTCTAAAGATGGTGCAGGAAACCTGTCATCTGTCTCTGTGGCGCAATTGGTCAGCGTGTTTGGCTGTTAACCGAAAGGTTGGTGGTTTGAAACCACCCAGGGACAGGGTGTTTTCTGTTCTCACTCCTAACGATTTCTTGGCTGTGAACGTGTGTGTTTTTTGTGGACATCACGGTTGCTCAGTGGTTAGCACTGCTGCCTCACAGCACCAGGGTCCCAGGTTCAATTCCAGTCTCGGGCAACTGTCTGCGTGGAGTTTGCACTTTCTCCCCGTGTCTGCGTGGGTTTCCTCTGGGTGCTCCGGTTTCCTCCCACAGTCAAAAAGATGTGCAGGTCAGGTGAATTGGCCAGGCTAAATTGCCCATAGTGTTAGGTGCATTAGTCAGAGGGAAATGGGTCTGGGTGGGTTACTCTTCGGAGGGTCGGTGTGAACTGGTTGGGCCGA